>NC_137015.1:7371544-7391544 GCF_032717465.1 Coenobita brevimanus
ATGGCTGTTTTAGTGATGGCATTATCCAGTGAATCAAATATAACACTCTTCCTTTTAGTCACTTCATTATTAATGCCATTAATTCATGGATTTGGAGAAAGCATATGACAGGGTGGATAGACAAGGATTGTGGAAAGTGTTAAGAATATATGGAGTAGATGGGAAGTTGTTGAATGCTGTGAAGAGTATGTACGATGGTGCGAAGGCTGCAGTGCGTGTGGATGGTGAACTAAGTGAATTTTTCTCTTTGAAAGTTGGGTTGAAACAGGGATGTGTCATGTCTCCATGGTTGTTCAATCTGTACATGGATGGGGTAATAAAAGAGGTACAAGGTAGGGTAGTGGATGTTGGAGTGGCCATGGTGAGAGAGGATAGTGTTTGGAAACTCCCTGTACTGTTGTTTGCAGATGATACTGTGTTGTTGAGTGAAGACGCAGGGGAGCTGCAAGGCTTGGTGGATGAGTTTGGGAGAGTGTGTAAGAAACGGAATCTGAAGGTGAATGTAGGGAAGAGTAAATTGATGGTCTTTGAGAGAGGTGAAGTAAGTGAATGTACAGCGAGGTTGGATGGTGAGGAATTGGAAAATGTGAGTACTTGGGTAGTGTGATGAGTAAGGAAGGAGGTTTGGACAGTGAAGTACTTGGAAGGGTACAGCAGGGAAGAAAGGTTGCTGGTTCTTTGAAAGCAGTGATAAGCAACAGGGAAGTGAGCATGGAAGTGAAAAAGTTACTACATGACAGTATTGTGATACCAACTCTAACGTACGGAAGTGAAGCTTGGACGTTGTTGGAAGGACACAAGTCAAGAGTGAGAGCAGTGGAAATGAGTTATTTAAGAGGAGCCTGTGGAGCCACATGGAGAGATAGGCTGACGAATGAGGATATAAAGGAACATTGTGGTGTTGATGTGGATGTGATAGGGAGCATTATGAGGAACACACTGAGGTGGTTTGGCCATGTGGAGAGCATGGAGGGTGAAAGACTGACGAAGAGAGTGTATGTGAGTGAGGTGGAGGGGGGAAGAGGGAGGGGGAGGCCGAGGATGAGATGGAGGGGGGAAGAGGGAGGGGGAGGCCGAGGATGAGATGGAGGGATGGGGTGGAGAGGTATATGAGAGAGGGGGGTGCGAGTTGGGAGCAGGGCAGTGAGATGGCGGGGGACAGGGCGACTTGGAGGCGATTTGTTTGTGGCCACCCCAAACGGGATTGAGGCGTCTGGCAATAGATAGATAGACAGAATTCATCAGGGGAAAAGTTAAGACAGGCTGGGATGATTTCTTTTCTTCCATGCTCTCCTTTGCAATCTTGGCAGTGAAGGGCTTTGTTGTGTTTACCAGCTGATACAAGGGGAAAGCTCCATGATTGGTTGGTCATACCAATGCTTTGTGTGTAACACCCTCCGTCACTGGCTAATCGGAAATCAGCTGGTAACGGCTGAAACGCCTGATGAACCTTATTACCCTCCTCCCATCGCCGAGGACAGGTAAAGTGAAAATTTTAACTGTTTTTACAGCTTTTCTTGCCCGTATTACTGTACTGTTTGTAAAGATGTAAAGTACATAGGAAATGAGAGGTGCTGTTACTCATGGAACATTTGTTTTTGTTGCTGGCAGTGTCAATGATGTGGAAGCTGGAGGAGGGAGCTGGGACGAGTAGTCAGAAAAGGCCAGCCAGTAGTAGTATTTTTAACTTTTTTAGTGTTTTGGTATTATATAAAGTGGTTGTAAACATGCACATAGGGTTTTTCTTTATTTATATAAGGAAATGGGGGGTCCAGGGGTGTTTTTGAGGGGGGGCAGCAGATATCAGCAAATTTTTAACATATGCAGGTGTCTCTGTTACTTAACCCCTGTGGATGTTACGGGAGCACTGTACTGTTACAATACACTTACCATCTCAAGGAGCGAACTTCTGCTGGATATAGCAACCAAAGGTAGCTATATCTGGTGGAAGTTTGCTCTAGAAATGGTGAGTCATTACAGTAAAACTTCACTATATCGGACTAATTGGGGCACAAACCAGTCCGAACAAAGCGAAAGTCCGATTAAAGCGACATCTGGACTCCTCCCTGGACTTCCTCCTCCTTTCTTATTCAAAGAGACGCGCTTATCATTCATGCATTTATTCTACAGTATCTCTCTCTCTCTCTTTCTCTCTCTCCCTGCACTGGGTACTTTCATTTTACTTCACACATTTTTTGTCTTCATCATCACCTTCCTCTTCACCTTCCCATTCATTTTTGCCTTTGCTTTCAGTTCAATCTGACATTCACATTCACTTTCATATTCAGCTCCTTTGTCACTTTCACCTTCACCTTCACAATTACTTTCACTTGCAATTTTACTTTCTTACTTTCATGTTTACCTTTAGAATTACTTTCATTCACCTTCACTTTCACCTTCCCTTCTTTTACTTTCACATTCCCCTTCACCTTCACTTTCATTTTCCTCTTTCACCTTCTCTTTCACCTTGACCTTTACTTTCACCTTCACTTTCATCTTGACCTTTACTTTTATCTTCATCTTTACTTTCACCTTCATCTTCACTTTCACATTCATTTTCACCTTCACTTTCATCTTAACCATCACTTTCACATTCATTTTCACTTTCACCTTTACTTTCACTTTCATTTTTACCTTCAATTTCACTCATTTTCATCTTCACTTTCACATTCCACCTTCACTTCTGACTTCACTTTCACATTCACTTTTGTCTTCATTTTCATCTTCCACCTTCACTTTTGACTTCCATTTTCACATTCACTTTTACCTTCACCTTCACACTACCTTCACTTTTACAGTCACTTTTGCCTCTCTCTCTCCTGGAGAGAGAGAGAGAGGAGGGACCAAGGTTATGCCTGTCTCCCTCATTTGTTTATGGGAAAGGGGACGCCACTTGTCATTCCAGTATTTATTCTCTCTCTCTCTGCTGACTTTGACATTCACATTCACTTCCATGCTCTTTCACCTTCACCTTTACACTCATTTTCACAATTACTTTAATTTTCATTTTCAATTTCACCTTCACCTCTCTCTCTCTCCAATCTTGGGGAGGAAGGGAGGGAATGGAGAAGAAGAGAGAGGGAGGAGGGACCAATGTTATGGTATCTCCTCCGTTTGTTTGTTTATTCATTTATTCCAAGAGGCAGACTGTGTCTGGCTTTATTGGACTTTTTCTGATGCAGAAGAAATTTGTCCATTTGGCTTCTCGAGTCCGATAAAAGCAAATTCTGCTATACTGAAGTCTGTTATATCGAGATTTTATTGTATATCCGAAGTTCGCTATAAAAGGGTTCACTATATCGAGAGTTTACTGTGTTTATATACACACACTCAAACCTCGATTTAAGGAACTAAATGGGGAATCAACTTGTCCCTTACTTGAAAATGTCCATTGTTTTACCACATATAAAGACAATCTTATTATGAAATGCAATGATTGTTTCACTAACTAATATGATTATGAATATTATTTTACAGGTACTGTATAGAGAAACATATTAATGTGTCCAACCTAGACATTATGTATCATTTTTGAATGATCTTGTCCATCTGTCAGGTAGAATATGAAGTCCATTAAATCTGAAATCCCTTAAACGGAGGTCCCCTAAATTGAGGTTTCAGTGTGTGTGCGTAAATATATATATATATATACAAATGGTAAAAGAAAATCATAAAGGGCATAAAAAAAAGGAAAACAGAAGGAAGTGAAATGGAAGGTAACCTAATGGGTAATGCCAGGCCATTCTCCACCAAGAAATCATTGAAGGAGATATGAAGGACAGAGTTTGCCTCAAATGGTCCACCAACCACCTCCTGCATCCAACCAAGTTCCACTGGCAATACATCAGTTTGCAACTGTTCATCCCACTGGCCCTCAGCCTAGAATAAAAAATAAAATACACGTAGAAAATACTGAAGCACCTGTACAATACATGTATACAGCACAAACTTTCAAATCTGAAAAGCTTTGTTCCAAAAGCTTTGCAGAAAATAGAATATTTTGGAAAATGGAACCATAATGATAACTATGAGACAATCACATATGAACACTCTACAGTACTATGTATATTAAATATAATGAAGTACCTGTAACTTGCATCAGTAATTTAGTATTTGCTCACATACTGTAATCTTCAAATATGCATTGAATGTGTGAGGACATATCAGCATCTCTCTATTGCATTAAAAAAAAATAAATAAATATATTAGAAAGTGGAGGTCTGGGGGAATCAGATGTTCAGATCTGGTAGTCTGTACTGTAGCAACACAAGTAAAGTTCATAAATAATGGAAAAGAAAGAAATACTCCCATGTTAATGTTTATGGATTACTCCAAAAGAATGATAACAGCATTTTAAAAACCTTATATTGTATTTTATTCTCTCACTCAGTTTGTTTTAGAAATGTTATACCCACATATTTCCCATGTCAAAAAAGACACCCACACACCTTTTTTTTTTTTTTTTTTTTTTTGCTGGCATGGAGATGTTCCTTTCTCTGAAATCTCCATTCTAGGAGATTTCAATGTTCACCACCACCTTTGGCTCTCCTCTCCTTTCACGGATCCACCTGGTGAACAAGCCTACATCTTTTCTATCCTTAATGACCTAGAGCAGCTTGTACAGCACCCTACCCGTATCCCTGACCGCCTTGGAGAGAGCTCCAACATACTTGACCTCTTCCTCACAACTAATCCTTCTGCTTACTCTGTTAATCTTTTCTCTCCGTTGGGCTCTTCCGATCACAACCTTATTACCTTAACTTGTCCTATCACTCCGGTATGGCCTGTGGACCCTCCAGGGAAACGTCGTCTGTGGCATTTTGGAGCCGCGGACTGGGAGGCCCTCAGGCAGTACTTCTTTGATTTTCCCTGGAATGATTATTGCTTCCATGGCCGGGAGCCATCTGAGTGTGCCTTGCGCATTACGGAGGTTATTCTCTCGGGCATGGAAGCATACATTCCTTTCTCATATCCTTTGACTAACGCAAGAAAGCCTTGGTTTAATCACGCTTGTTCTAATGCTGTCTGCAACAAGGAGAGGGCCTACAAAAGGTACCAGAGCCAACCCACCCCTGAATCACATCATCTTTACGTTTCTGCCCGGAATCGTGCTAAGTCTGTTCTTCGCTCTACTAAAAATAATTTCATCCATACTAAATGCTCTCAACTCTCCAACTCGAATTCTTCCCGCTCCTGGCACCTTGCCAAAAATCTTTCTAACAACTTTACCTCATCATCCTTCCCTCCTCTTTTCTACTCTGATGGTTCTGTAGCTATTTCTTCTACTGATAAAGCAGATCTCTTCGCACAGACTTTCTCCTCCAATTCCACCTTAAACGATTCTGGTGCTGTTCCTCCATCACTTCTCCCCCTCTGACTTCCTCATGGCTGATATTAAAATTTCTTCAGTTGATGTATTTTCTGCCATCACTGGCCTCAGTAAAAACAAGGCATATGGGCCTGATGGGGTCCCTCCTGTTGTTCTCAAGAACTGTGCTTCTGTGCTTACACCCTGCCTAGGCAAACTCTTTCGCCTTTGTCTGTCAACTTGTACCTTTCCTTCTTGCTGGAAGTTTGCTCTCATTCAGCCAGTCCCAAAGAAGGGTGACCACTCCCAACCCTCCAACTATCGTCCAATTGCTTTAACGTCCTGTATTTCAAAAGTTTCGAGTCAATTCTCAATAGAAAAATTTTAAGGCATCTTTCCTATCACAACCTTCTTTCCGATCGTCAGTACCGGTTCCGTCAGGGACGCTCCACTGGCGATCTTCTCACCTACCTTTCAGACTCCTGGTCATCCTCCTTTCAGGACTTTGGCGAAAGCTTTGCCATTGCACTTGACATCTCAAAGGCTTTTGATCGAGTCTGGCATAAATCTTTAATTTCCAAACTGCCCTCTTATGGTTTCTATCCTTCTATCCGTGCCTTCATCGCTAGCTTCCTTTCTGGTCGTTCTATAGCCACTGTTGTAGACGGCCATCGTTCTTCTCCTAGATCTATCAACAGTGGTGTTCCTCAGGGCTCTGTCCTATCACCAACTCTCTTCCTTTTATTCATCAATGATCTTCTAAGCTGTACATCTAACCCTATCCACTCATACGCTGATGACTCCACCCTTCACCTTTCCATTCGGTTCCCGCAACGCCCATCTCAACAGTTACTTCAACAAACAAGGGATGAGGCTATGGCACACCTAATGTCTGACTTGGCTCGTATCTCTGACTGGGGTAATAATAATATGGTTGTTTTTAATGCATCTAAGACTCAGTTCTTACACCTATCAACCAGACAAAATCTTCCACAGGTATACCCACTAATGTTGAATAATATTCAGCTTAATCCTGCATCATCCTTGAACATGCTTGGGGTTTCATTTCCTCGGGACTTATCTTGGAAAGATCATATTACATCTCTTGTAATATCTGCTTCCAAGAGATTGGGTGTGCTAAGCCGACTCCGCTCTTTCTTTACCCCTGCACAATTGCTGACTCTATACAGGGGTTTTATCCACCCATGTGTGGAGTACAACTCTCATGTGTGGGGAGGCTCCCCACATACAGCTCTTCTCAATAGGGTGGAGGCAAAGGCTTTTCGTCTCATTAACTCTCCTCCTCTTACTGACTCCCTTCAACCTCTGTCTCTTCGCCGCACTGTTGCATCTTTATCTCTTTTCTATCGCTACATTAATGGTCACTGCTCCTCTGAACTGTCTGCTTGCATTCCTCCACCTCTACGACGGGGGCGTAGCACCCGTCTGGCAGCAAACTCTCATCCCTTTTCTGTCCAACTCTCTAATGCAAGAGTTAACCGTTACTCCCAGTCTTTCATTTATGCAACAGGTCAGCTCTGGAACTGTCTCCCTCTGTCTGTATTTCCTGCTGCCTATGATCTCCAGTCTTTCAAACGCAGTGTGTCCAGGCATCTCAAAATGACCGGATCTTAAATTTGGCTCTCTATTGTATTTTGTTTTTCTCTTGGAGGGAGCTGTTACTGCGGGCTCATGGCCTTTGGTTCCTTCTTCCTCGCATTAAAAAAAAAAAAAAAAAAAAAAAAAAAAAAAAAGTATTTGTTCCAGTGGCCTCATACCTCCTATGAAATATTAGCTGGATTAATCTCTTCATTTTCTAATTTTATTAATAGGACCTCCAGTAGTGCACGGGCCTTTTAAAAGTATATCATAAACAGTACTTCCAAATCCTAAGGCCTCCCCAACCTGAATTATATCCTCTTGTGATGGCAAGAATAAAATAATAACTTAAGTCACTGGACTGAAGGGTTAAACCTGGGGTTTTCCTTCCTCTCCTTTTACTATTCTGCATGATGTTCAAGTGGCATGGTCTGGATGTCCCCACTCCATACATATATATATATATATATATATATATATATATATATATATATATATATATCATCATCATCATCATCATCAGCCGTTTGAGTATCCACTGCAGGACCGGCCTATCCCGACCGAAGTCTGGATGATACAGCCAATGTATCTCCACCAAGTGGCTTAGGCTGTCTGGTAGAGATTGTACTTAGGGTGAGTAGTGCTTTTAAGTGTAATTGTAGTGTTGGAGTGGCTCTGGATGTGTGTGCAGTCTGTGAACCAAGTGTAATTGGCCCGCGGAAGCTGACTGGGTGCAAGCATACTTTACAGTAAGTGACACTGGTTCAACCACAGCACCCCTTGTGTCTGCCAATGCAGTACGTGGCCGGGTGAACACTCCCAAAGTTTATTACCCTGGCGGGGCGCGAACCCTGGCCCACCTGTGTACGAAATGCACACTGTACCACAGTGGCTCCATATATATATATATATATATATATATATATATATATATATGTACTGTGTATATATACTTAAGTCCTCGTATTTGGATGCCTTTTACTTCAATGCCTCGTTTTTCGCACAAAAAAAAAAGCTTCCGAGTTGTTTCACAATTCGCGAATTTCCCTACAATTCAATGCTCCCAGCCAGCAGCCGACACTCAGCAGACGATGCGTACCAATGTTCAGTCTAGGCACTGTCCATTTTTCTATGCAACAGCTTTCCATGATCTTTATACAGCAGGTCCAGAGGGGCAGTAGACACACGTGAGCTTGTTATTGTTTATGATCGTAACGTATGATCTTCAGCCGTGTCGTGAATACACAGCAGGTCCAGCTGGGCAGTAGACACATATGAGTTTGTTATTGTTTGTGATCGTAACGTACGATCTTCAGCTGTGTCGTGTTACTATTTCTTAACAAAGAATCATTTCATGTTTCTTGTAACACTATTTATTCTTGTTTTGATGGACAAATACCAGAAATGGATGTAAAATAAATCTTATCGATATTTAAGGATGGAAAGAATAATAACCGTCCCAATACAGAGATGGTAGACTCACCCCACCAATTTTTTATTCTATTTGACTATATTACAGCCTCTCTTCCTTGTAACAGTGCGTAAAATAATGTTTTTATAATTTCTCCCTTCCTTTTGGTTACAAAGAGGGTACATAAAATGACCGGGGTTTAGTTAACTGACTTTGATGTCGAAAATTAAATAATCTGGTGAAAAGCAGCAGTTTTTCCTTGGTTAGTGACACCGGGAACTAGCCCATCCACCCTCAACACACCTTCACTTGCTACTCAAGCCAGTCTCCACTTTATTTCCGGTAAGGATTTTTGATGTTGCAGCTCTTTATAACAGTTTTAATGTCTTTCAGCTCTTTATAACAGTTTTAATGTCTTTCAGCTATTTATAACAGTTTTAATGTCTTTTCAGGTACATGTTTATTGTGTTATGCTGTTTTAGCACTAGTAAACACTCTTCATTTAATTTTGGGTAGGGCCTGTTTGGTGTTATAGTACTTTCTGATAGGGTAGGTACATGTCCCACTGAAATGCTCCTCTGTTTTTCCCATTGATTTTTAACTTCAAACTTTGACATTTCGCGTTTCGCATGGTTTTGGAGGAACATCCAAGCCGTGAAACACGAGGATTTACTGTATATATACAGTATATAAATATATACTGTACATATATATATATGTATATATATAAATACTTGTGGTAGATGGGGGCACTCACCATCCATTCACTCAATGTAGTGCTGCTCTTGGGTGTCTGCCCTTTCCTCTCATCTCTCCATTCCTTCCTTCCTCTTCTGTCTTTATTTACTTCATTCTTTCCTTGTCCTTCTGCCAACGGGTGACTTTACACTCCCTCTTTTGTCTTTCTTTCTTTCATTGTTTCCTCTTCCTTCTGCCAATGGGTGACTCTACACTAAGTGACAAACCTAATGGTTTCCTGTACACCAGGAAACTATTTACTACGCTGGATGGTAACCATATAACCAAATTATGGCACCTGCTGGTTTAGTGGGTAATTACAGCACTTCAATCGGATTGAGCTGGTGAAGGTTTATATCCAAGGGATGGTTGGGGTTATTCCTCATGTAATGCCACTCAGGGATGAGTGAGGCTGGTCACTCTCATCTTAAATGTCGGGACCAACTGCCTAGCCCTGGGCTCCTACGCTCCTCATGGGGCAATGTAGGATTGGATATCTATATAACAGGGAAACTGATTCTGGATTTCCTCATCCCATAAACATGTGAGAAACTGATTCTGGTTAAAATGGTACCTTTTCACCTTCTTCCTTTGTAAAATGCCTGCTTAACTTACAGAAAAACTGGGGAATGGAATCATGTTAGTTTTCATTATCAACGAAGTACAATCTATGACCGCTCATAAGCCATAACTTCTGCTTACCTTCTACTCCAGTCCCTGGTGGAAAAGAATCTGAAGCCAGTATCTCAAACCAAAGACCCCACTGCTGGTAACTGAAAGCTTTCTAGAGAACAAATGCATTCATCATAGCAAACTATTCCTTGAGCAGTCCAGGTGAGCTTTGACCAACCTCCTCAGCACTGAACAACATGTCTTCATTTGAAAAGAATCCCTGGTGATGACTTCCTTTCAGCCAGTGATAGCATTCAAGAGATGAGGAGAAAGTTACTGTTGGCAGTGCTGTTACTTAACCCCGGTCTGCATGGCGGAGCAGACCCATTGCCCATAGATAAGCAACAGCTCACACAGGGTCATTCCATAGGTTCCTTACTGTGTTCACGTTGTGGCTGCAACTTAGTGTAGCATGTACTGTGCAGTGCTCCATTATGTGTGCTATGCTGTGTAAGCTTATGCTACAAGCAGGACACAGGTTATTTGTGATTCCACCAAACCTGAATCTAACCTGGCAGCTGAAGAGGGCTGGGTGATGTCCTGATCTAAACCTAGCTAGGTGAACTTGACCTGTTCTGTTTAAGGGCATCACTGGTAAGTGAAAGTCACGAGGGGAGGTCTGTATTACAGTAAAACCTCGATATAACAGACTTCAATAAACCGGAATTTGCTTTTATCGGAATCGAGGAGCTGCCGAATTAAATTCTTATATATTGGAGAAAGTCCAATCAAGCCAGAAGCAGTCCAAACTGCCTGACCACTTCAGCTATGTTCACCACAATAAGGTAAATCCATCCATCCATCCATCACCCAATCCTTCATTGCCCCATGAGGAGCGTAGAAGCCCGGGGCTAGGCAGTTGGTCCCGACATTTAAAATGAGAGTGACCAGCCTCACTCATCCCTGAGTGGCGTTACATGAGCAATCAACCCCAATCACCCCTTGGATATAAACCTTTGCCGGCTCAATCCGATTGGAGTGCCATAATTACCCACTAAACCACCAGGCGCCAAAATTTGGTTATATGGTAACCACCCAGCGCAGTAAATTGTTTCCTGGTGTACAGGAAGCCATTTGGCTTGTCACTCAGTGTAGAGTCACCCACAGGCAGAAGGAAGAGGAAAGAATGAAGGAAAGAAAGAGAGAAGAGGGAATGTAAAGTCACCCGTAGGCAGAAGGACAAGGAAAGAATAAAGGAAAGACAAAAAAATGGAAGGAAAGAAGGATAGAGAAGACATGTTTATCAGTGTACTGTACAGTATTACTGTATACATTATACCATTTGATTATTGTAGTGAATGTATAATACAGTACAGTACTGCAATGGTAGTGAAAACAGTTTAAAAACCATTGGTGCAATCTGTACTAGTGTCTGATATAACGGAAAAAGTCCAGGTTAGCTAGGGGAAGTGGGGATGCCACTTTTATCGGATTTGCTTTTTTTTTGGAATGGCTTGGGCCCCACTTAGTCCAATATAGTGAGGTCTTACTGTACAGTGTTCTGATGGAGGTGTTGTATTGCCAGGCAAGTGAAGTGAGTGTGTAGGCATTTCTTCATATGTCTGGAGGTGGGATGCTGACAAAGAGGTTCTGGTAATAAATGAGTGGTGATTAATTTATATCTAACTGTGTTGTGTGGCTCTGCCAAGTAATGAGAGGGGTGCTGTGAGTTGGCATAGGCTGTCACAGAACTGTGTGCCTCTCACATTAGGTTATTCTCTGACAGGGAAGAAGGTTGACCCATTAAGCCCTGTGATGTCTTTCACATTTTATTCTCGCTATCTCCTTACAATTTTAATCAACTTCCACCTAGACAGGTAAGATTTAGCCTTAACAGACCCCCTTCAATAACAGAGGTCATTCCTAAGCTGAATAAAACATCCTGGTAGCAGCAGGAACATAGTAAAGAGATGTCACTTAGATGGATGAAGTTAATGCTTTTTATATGCTGATGTGCTCAACATCCTCTCACTTGACACAGTGTTATTTCCAAGTAACTCTACACAAAGTGACAAGCTAAATGGCCTCTTTTAACCTAGAACACAATTACTATGGTGGAGGTTTGCCACAAAACTTAACTAACACTTGTGGTCTAGTAAGCTACAGCACTCCAACAGCATGTGGCCCGTGGGAATTTATATATGAAGGATGGCTGGGGTTTACTGCTGACATAATACCACTCAAGGGCAAGTGATTACTGACTCTCAACTTAAATATCAAGATTAAGTAGCATAACCCTGGGCCCTTAAACTCTAATAATGCAACAAAAGCCAAGGTGATAAGAGAGAGATTCCTGGTATCCCCTGGCAACTTTAGTACTGTGAGCTTTTTTTTTTTTTTTTGGGGGGGTGGGTGGGGGTGGGGGGGGGGGCAAGGGGGGAGAGAGAGAGAGAGACTGGAGACAGCATGAACAAAATAGTGTACATTAAAAAGGAATCAGTAAATACAGCATACACACTTTGTGAATGACGTAGAGTGTGTTATGTGAAGTCAATTCTTCTTTGAGTCGATCGATGGTAACCCCTGGCCACTGCTTCAGCCCACCAGGAGGAGCCAGGCCAGCCAGACTCACAATAATACCAAGAGGCTGTATATCTTTAACTGTATTTGGCAGAGGATTCAGGTGAGAAGGAAGGACAGTCTCAATTCCACCACAATCCACCAGTAGTATCTGTCATAAAAAAAATGTATGTAAGTGTACCACCACCATCATAACCTTTTTTTCACACCTAAGGATGAGACGTGGTAGGGTCTAGAAAACATAAGGACAGAGCAAGATCAAACAATGGATTAATATTAATACAGGTGTACTGAGTCAACTACAATGAGTCAAACACTCATTCATGCATTACAGTATTTAAATCCCTAGGATTCTGGTTCCATCTCGCAGACTCTAACCATCTGCACTGTTTTTTTTTTTTTTAACTCCTTTCCATCCATCCTCTTCTGTCTTTCTTTCCTTCATTCTTTCCTCATTCTTCTGCCTGCGGGTGACTTGACACTGAGTGACAAGCCAAATAGTTTCCTGTACACCAGGAAACCATATACTATGCTGGGTGGTAACCATATAACCAAATTTTGGATCCTGGTGGTTTAGTGGGTAATAAGGTGCTCCAATCGGATTGAGCCGGCGAAGGTTTATATCCAAGGGGTGATTGGGGTTTATTGCTCACGTAATGCCACTCAGGGATGAATGAGGCTGGTCACTCTCATCTTAAATGCCAGGACCAACTTTCCTATCCCCGGGCTCCTACACTCCTCATGGGGCAACGTAGGATTGGATAATGGATGGATACTCTTTTTACAGATGCACTTTACACAACTGTCATACAGTATTCAATTTATTCTTGGAGATTACTGATTGTGTAGTTTGCACAAACTATGCAGCTACTAATAATGCAACAAACTCCACCAGCTGAATGAAGATAGATGGGACCATCTCGACATTCAAAGTTAACCTTTTCAGTCCAATGACATACAGCTAAATCTTCTTTCTCCTATCTCCAGATGATTTCCTTCAACTATGGGAGGATCCATATCAGCAAAGGTACTGATAAACATCTAACCCCTTAAAAAAAAAAAAAAAAAAAAAAAAAAAAAAAAAATCTCTCCTAAGCTCACTACAATTACCTGGGAATAACACAAACAATATACAAAACAAACAAATACATTAAAGCTAAAACAAATACATTAAAGCTATTCATTATGAAGAAAGGTGTTACTGCTCTACTATGCTTTAAAACTGTAAGGACTCCACTCTTAAAATTTCCACTGAAATCAAACTTGAGCTAGAAAGTGCTCAGAGAGCGCATACCTCCGCCAATGCCATTGGCGTTAAAAAGGATTCAGATCTGGATCCATGGATATAGGATCCGGGTCTGGATCCATCCCCAAATTTAATCAATTCTTTCCACAAAGTTTCATTGAAAATCATTGAGAACTTTCAAAGATATCATGCGGGATACTCCGGATCCGGATCTGCCCCCATATTTAACCATTTCTTCCTTGGCCCATGGACCATTGTTCCACATAATTTCATCAAAATCCATTCATAGCTTTCTGAGTATTCCCAGACCTGGATCTGCAGATGTATGATCCAGATCTGTCCCAAAATTTAATCAATTCTTTCTTGGTCCATGGCCCACCTTTCAACAAAATTTCATTGAAATTCACAGACGAATATTGGAGATATTGTGTGGGATACTTCGGATCCGGCCCCGGCCCAAAATTAAATACTGTAATTTCTTCCTTGGACCATGGTCCACCCTTCCATGAATTTTCATCAAAATCCATTCATAACTTTTTGAGTAACTCTGCTAACAAACAAACAAACAGACAAACAGACAAACACATGGAAAAACATAACATCCTTGGTGGAAGTAAAAAAATGAGTAAAAAGGAAAAGATTTCTAGATTGTAACAGTACGTATTCAACACAAACTCCTTTACTTAGGGCAGTACTGACGTGACTTATTTGTGGCCACCTCTTATGGGATTAAGGCATCAGGTTATGGAGAGATAGACAGGCAGACATTTATTTTTTCTCAAAACTGTGGCACGCACAAAAAGAATGATTTTGACAATTAGTTATTATAATTAGATGAGCTCTGTAGTACCTTGCAGTGGAAATACTGTACACAGAGTTCTCATTACATGTAAACATGTCTATTTACCTATCTACCTATAGACAGACACCACAATCATGTAAACGGTGGCCGTTAGTCTTTGAGTTAGTTTCACAGGGAGGGGCACAGACCCTCCACCAACCCTCTTGCTGACAGACAGGGAACACATATGGGTTGGTTATATGTTACAGCCCAGAACTGTAAATGGTTTACTGACTTACAAAACCATTAGGCATGTCACTGATTGTAAACCACCTGAAAAGGAAAGAAGACTAAGAAAAAGTGAACGGAAAGATGGGAGAAATAGGAGAGGAGGGCAGACAGAAAAAGAATGATAAAGGTGAAGGAAGAAGTAAGCACCACTACATCAAGTGAGTAGATGATGGTTGCCACCATCTACCACTAATGTACACATAAAGCATGTATGTTACAGGGAATTTGAGTAACCAGTGATTTCATGAAATCCCTTGGAAATTTGTGAAATTAGTTTAAATTAGGATGGGTTAATTAAGGTCAGGTTAATTTAGGCTGGAGTTGGGTTAGGTTGGGATAATCTAGGTTAAGTCTGAGTTAGGTTAGGTTAGGTTAGGTTAGTTAGGTTCAGTTCAGTTTGGTTAACCCGTCACGTCCCGAGCTATTTCGCACCTCGGACACCCCCAATCCCGAGGTATTTTCGAAAAATTTTTTTTTTTGGCTAAAACCTCCGCTTTTGGTAAGAAACATTGAAAATTCATAGAGAAATCGCTCATCTGAGGTTTAAAATACTCGATCCAGGTACCAGTACCTCCTAACCTGACTGGGTTTTCTAACAGGTTGGCACCAAAAAAAACGAGTTCTATGGGAGGGTAACTATTTCACACCACTCATAAACGGTATTTATTTATTTACTTGGTACAAATTTATATGTAGTATGAGAATATATTGGTTTTCAAACAGTAATATAGGCATTATAAGCATTGTTTCACTCACTAACTCATCACCATACCTGACCTTCTTTTGCCACATTACCTGATCATTATTTCTGACTGTTTCTTCCTCTAATGCTATGTAAACTTTGTCCTCCACATCGTCATCAATTGGGGAATCAATCTGGCCCTGAATGTCTTTCCTGGCCAGGTCACTGGTAACAGGTGAATTGCCGAGACAATGGCGTGAGGGGGGGAAGGGGGGAGGTTATGAGGTGTAAGGCATTGTCCCTGCTTGGCATCTTGAAGAGGAATAGAGGAAGGTGTCCCATGTATACGTACGAAAAATCATGCGCGAAAATTGAAAATTGTGCAAATGAGGGACCTTGCAATTGCACGACGTACCAGTACGTCACCGGGACTGGCAAATGCAAAATGTTGCAACATACCCATACGTCGACGGGACGGGGCGGGTTAACTAGATGAGCAGTTAACTTAGCATTTATCTAAATTAATCTCATCTAACCTACCTAACCTAGCCTAATCTAACCTAAACTTAACCCAGATTATCCCAGCCTAGCCTAACTGCACCCTAAATTAACCTAACCCATCGTAATTTAAACTCATTTCTAGAATTCCCTAGAGATTTCATAAACTCACCAGTTACACAAATTCCCTGTAACACACACACACACATACTGTGTATTTATACACAGGTATACCACGGTTTAACGATACAACTGGTTAAATAAAAACCAATCACAAGGCGGGGTATTGTATCTCGGGGTAGATGCAATATGTGATGCATAGGGACGCGTTTTTGAGCCTTGGGTTTCCCCAACAACCAAGGCCTAAACCAACCCAAATGAGTCCAAAAACAAATTTCTAGCTAACCCAAACCCCTAAGTAACTCACCTAAACTCAGAAATAAAATATGAAAATCATTAAATATCTTTGGAAAAAATCAAACTTAGTAAACTGTACTCCAAAATGACAATGTTCACCACTTATAACTAAAACACATTAATCTTAGTCTAAAAAAAGTTTATAAATCAACCTAAACACAAAATTTAGGTTTATAAAAAAAAAAAAAAAAAAAAAAAGGGGGGGGGGGGGGGCTGGCCATCGTTAGGCAGGGTATGGTGATTTTTCTACCCCCATTGCTAAGCCAGGGTATCACATCTACGGGTATACCTTTATATCATCATCATCATCTGGACCTCCTTTCCCACTCTAGGGCAGGGTGAGGAGGAGCAATGTCCAGACAGCCCAAGTTTGCCCAGTCCAATGGGCCACGCTTCCATTCACTCATCATTCAAGCCCCTGGAATCCTGGCTCTATCTGATATGCCAAAAAGCTTTCACCACATTCTGTAGCTTCACATAAATGTATCCAAAAGAGTCAATATATATTTGTGTATGTACTGTGTATACATATATATATATATATATATATATATATATATTCCCAATCTGTTTTTAAAAAGTACTTTCGTGGTAGGTGGTGGCGACCATCATCCACTCACTTGATGTAGTGCTGCCTACTTCTTCCTTAGTCATTATCATTCTTTTTCTGTGCCTGCCCTCCTCTCTTCCTATTTCTCCCATCTTTCCTGTCACTTCTTACTGCTTTTCTTTCCTTACAGATGGTTTTACGTTGAGTGACAAGCCAAATGGTTTCCTGTAAGCCAAGAAACCATTTACAATGCTGGGTGGCAACCATATAACCAAATCGTACATGCTCCATACGTGTTAGCAAGTGGGTTGGTGGAGGGTTAGTGCCCCTCCCCGTAAAACAAATAACTCAAAGTCAAATGGCCACCCCTTTCGGGATTATGGCGTCTGGCAATAGACAGATAGACAGAAAAAAGGAAAAAGCCTGAAACAGGTCCGAAGTAAACTCGCACTAGGAAGGCAACAAATTACATCACTGAAAGACAAAAATTGTGAAGTCATTAAATGCAAAGATATGATGGTGAAGAGAACTGAAGAATTTTACAAAGAACTGTATGCATCAAAGTGAGTAGTGCCAATACCTAACTGTTCAGCTGACACAAGTGAAATACTGTACCTCAGGTAACACCAGACAAAGTAAATATTTCTCTTAAAAATATAAAAAGAGGGAAGGCTCTGGAAGAAGATGGAATAGTAGCAGATTTGCTGTTGGATGCAGTGTAATGACTGACCTGAAACTTAAAAAATTAATCACAATGTCCTGGATGAAATTCGATCCTGGGCCCCTGCACTTCATCGGCACTCACATTACCATTGAGCCAAAGAGAGGGTCCCTGTTTTGCCTCTTAGCAATGCGGGCTTTTATACACCCCATTACATCACCGTTTTTCTCCCTTTGGTGATTAATATGGTCAGTTTCGAACACATACATGGTAGCGTGGTGCATTGGAGGCCACCATTGGGGGGTGCTGTGGACCACACCGGACAGCTTACCCCCAGGACGTAAAGCTTAAGATGCTGTCAGCAACAACAACATAGCCCTCTAAGCCTTGCCTCACATCCCACACCACTGCCAACCAATGTAATGACTGACCTGAAACCTAACACATTAATCACACTGTCCTGGCCAAGATTTGATCCTGGGCCTTAGTGCTTCATCAGCACGCACATTACCATTGGGCCAAAGAGAGGATCCCCGCTTCACCTCTTAGCAACGCAGGCTTTTATACACCCCATTACAGCAGGAGTTGAAATATAAAACTGGCTTGCTAACTGATTTACTCAATGTATAAAAAAAAGAAGAAAATTCCCAAAACATGGTGTAATGCAAGTTACTTTACAAAACAGGGGACTCAAAAGATCTTAGTAACTATCAACTCATTAGCCTGTTCTCAGTCTTTTACAAACTCTTCACTAAAGTCCTTATGAACAGAATAACAACAAACTTAGAGGAAAACCAACATTGTGAACAGGCAGGATTTTGAAGCGGGTATTCGACTACTGATCATCTACACACAATGAATCAGCTAACTGAGAAAACTACACAATACAATAAACATCTGCGCTTAGGTTTTGTTGATTCGTTTCGTTTCGTTTCGTTTTTAAAGGCTCCAACATGCTAGCATGTGTCAGCCTTGGTCACCTAATGGCGGCTCTCCACGCTGCACGATCCATTGTAGCCTCCCTGTTCAGTCCCTTAACCCTAAGGTCACACTTAATGACCTCGTCCCATGTCTTTCTCGGTCTACCCCTCATAACCCCACCCCCAATATTAACACTTCTCACCTTCCTCACCCAATTATCATCCCCCATCTTCTCCACATGTCCAAACCACCTCAATCTACCTCTCCTCATCACAACACCAATACACTCCAGTCCCATCCTACCTCTCAACTCTTCCATTGTAAACCCAGCCCCTCCAGGCCTTGGACACAGGGACGCACTGCACATCCACCTAATCATTGTCATTTCTGTACGTCTGAGCCGGCGAATGTCTTCCTCCTTCACTGCCCAGGTCTCACTACCGTACAGCATTACACTCCTTACACATGCTGCATACAAAGACCCCTTAGCACGTAGGCAGAGTACTATCACTGTCTGGAGAGGCAACAGCTCCCTGAACTTCTTCCAACCACTTCTCACCCTAGCCACAGAGCTAGCTCCAGCCCCACCTCCAGCACACAACATGTCTCCCAAATAACAAAACTCTTCCACACACTCAAGAGACTCACCAACAAGTTCAATCCTTTCAAGCCTGACAATCTCCACCTGCTCTCCCCGACACGCCGCACACATAAAATCAGCATTATCTCGCTGTCTGCCTCTGATACCACTACATCTCTTGTGCACCCATTTATCACACACACCGCACAAGATGAAATGACTTCCCACACCCTTGTGGCAAACTGCACATGGCCACTCTCCCATGCCTTTGACAGTACTGCCACCAACCCTAGATATCATCACTTTTGTTTTATCTGCATTTACCCTTAAGCCCTTGTGCCTCATACCATCTCTCCACTTTCTAAATCTTTCCTCTGCCTCCCTTTCGTTCTCTGCAATCAACACCAAATCATCAGCATACAACATCTCCCATGGAAGTCCGTTTCTGAAGTCGCATGAGAGGGGTTCAAAGCAAAGAAATTCTTGAAGAAGTCAAGGAGTACAATTACTTGGGGCAAATACTAAAATTAATGAAAGATCATGATAACGAAATACAGTAAAAAGACGCATTACACTTGGATGGAAAGCTTTTGGTGAACATAGAAACACATGAAAAGCGGCTTGCCAGTCTGTTTGAAACGAAAGGTATATAACGAATGTATAATTCCAGCTATGACGAATGGTTGTGAGACCTGGAAACTGACAAAATCGGTGGGAAATACTGTAAACTAACCCCCTCTCAGAGAGCAGTGGAAAGGTCAATGTTGGGAATATCTTTCAGAGACAGGAAAAGATCAACCTGGGTGAGATAGAAGACTAAAGTCAAAGATATTACAGAAGTTATAATGGAACAGAAATGGAGGATAGCAGGCCATGTAGCAAGAATAAGGGATAACCAATGGAGCAAAAGGCTGACTGACTGGACACCATGAGACTGTAAGCATAGCGGAAAGAGGCCACACTGGAGGTGGAGAGATAAGATATGAGAAATTTGCAGGGAAAAGGTGACAGAGATTGGCTCAGACAAGGAATTCATGGAGAGGGTTAGGGGAAGCCTTTGTTCAGCAGTGGACTTGTAATGGCTGCTGCTGCTGCTGCTGTTGCTGCTGCTAATATACTGTATAC
>NC_137015.1:7394044-7594044 GCF_032717465.1 Coenobita brevimanus
AGAGTATAAGAGCATAGTGGAAGAAAGACTGGGAAGCTAGAGCAGATGGAAGGGGTGGAAGACGTATGTAAGATATTCAGGGAAGAGATAGGCGCAGCGTGTGAGGCGGTTTGTGGAGTGAGGAGGAGATGCAAGGGTGTGCAAGGGACAGCATGGTGGAATGATGAGGTGAAACGAGCTGTGGAACAAAAGAAGAAGGCATATAGTGAATGGTTAGCGAGTAGAGGTAGGGGAGAAGATGAGAGAGAGAAGAGAGAGGTATATGTGAGCAGGAGAAGGGAGGTTAAGAGACTGGTGAAGGAGAGTAAAAAGAAAGTGGATGAGGAGTTTGGGAGGAATCTGAGTGTGAAATGGAGGGAGAGTAAGAAATTGTTTTGGAAGGAGGTAAAGAAAGTAAGGCAGTGTGAAAGGGGAAATAGTAGGGGAGTGAAAGATAGGAATAATAGATTGTTGGTGGAGAAGAGAGAGAAACTGAGGAGATGGAAGGAGCACTTTGAGGATTTGCTGAATGTGGAGAGTGAGAGCAGTGCGAGTATAAGTGGTTGGGGAATGGCTGGGAGAAGAAGAGATGAGAGGAGGGAGGAAGAGATCAGTAGGGCGGAAGTAGTGGAAGCGATGAAGAATATTAAGTTGGGAAAGGCCCCAGGAATTGATGGAGCGTGTGGTGAAATGCTTAGGTATGGGGGTGAGATTGTTGTGGAGTGGATATGGAAGTTGTGTAGATTGGCTTGGGAAGAGGGAAGGGTTCCAGAGGACTGGAAATCAGGTATAATTGTTCCTTTATACAAAGGAAAAGGAGAGAGAGAGAAGTATGTGGTAACCATAGGGGTATTTGCCTACTTAGTGTGACTGGTAAAATATATGGTAGAATACTCATTGATAGGGTTAGGCATATGACAGAGGAGCTAGTTGGAGAAGAACAAGGGGGATTTAGGAAGGGAAAAGGGTGTGTAGATCAGATATTTGTTCTAAGATGTTTAGTGGAGAAGTATCTAGAGAAGGGAAGGAAAGTGTATGCTGCCTTCATGGACTTGGAGAAAGCTTATGACAGAATAGATAGGCAAGGTATGTGGAAGGTATTAAGAATATATGGAGTGGAGGGGAAATTGTTGAGTGCTGTGAAGAGTATGTACGAGGGAGCTAGGGTTACGGTGCGAGTGGATGGTGAGCTGAGTGAGTTCTTTGATCTCAATGTGGGACTGAAACAGGGTTGTGTGATGTCTCCATGGCTGTTTAATATATACATGGATGGGGTTGTAAAGGGGGTGCAGGGTAGGGCAGTGGATGTGGGGATGGCTCTAATGAATGAGGGGGAGATTTGGAAGCTTCCGGTGTTGCTGTTTGCTGATGATACAGTACTGTTGAGTGAAGATGAATGGGAGTTGCAAGGTTTGGGGAATGAATTTGGGACAGTGTGTAGGAGGAGGAATCTGAAAGTTAATGTAAACAAAAGTAAAGTTATGGTGTTTGAGAGGAATGAAGTCACAGAGTGTGCAGTGAGGTTGGATGGTGAGGATATGGAGAATGTGAGTGCATTCAAGTACTTGGGTAGTGTGATGAGTAAGGATGGAACTTTGGGGGATGAAGTGCGTGAAAGGGTACAGCAGGGAAGGAAGGTTGTTGGTACACTGAAAGCAGTGATGAGAAATAGGGAGGTGAGTATGGAAGTTAAGAAGTCACTGCATGATAGTACTGTGATCCCTACCCTGACGTATGGAAGCGAGGCATGGACCTTGCAAGAGGGGAACAAGTCAAGAGTGAGAGCAGTGGAAATGAGTTACTTGAGAGGAGCATGTGGAGTGACGTGGAGGGACAGGTTGACAAATGAAGAAGTGAAGGAACGCTGTGGGGTGGATGTGGATGTGGTTGAAAAGATTAGGAGAAATACACCGAGGTGGTTTGGACATGTGAAGAGAATGGAGAATGAAAGACTGACTAAGAGGGTGTATGTAGGTGAGGTGGAGGGAGGGAGAGGGAGAGGCAGACTGAGGATGAGGTGGAGGGATGGCGTTGAGAGATATATGAGGGAGGGGGGGGTGAGTTGGGGGGAGGGTAGTCAAATGGTGGGTGACAGAGCGACTTGGAGGCGTTTTGTCTGCGGCCACCCTTTGCGGGATTAGGGCGTCGGGCTATAGATAGATAGATATATATATATATATATATATATATATATATATACATACATGTAAATATATACAGCTGGAGCCTCTGTGGTACAGTGGAAAAATGTGTGCGTTTTCGTACACTGAAGAACAAGGGTTCGCGCCTCGCCAGGGTAATAAACTTTGGGAGCGTTCTTCAGGCCACTTACTGCATTGGCGGACACAAGGGGTGCTGTGGATGAACCAGTGTCACATACTGTAAAGTATGCTTGCACCCAGTCGGCTTGTGCGGGCCAATTACGCTTGTTTCACAGACTACACACACATCCAAAGCCATTCCAATACAACAATTACACTTACAAGCAATTCTCACCCTACATACAATCTCTATACCAGACAACCTAGGCCACTTGGTAGATACATTGGCTGTATTGTCCCCACTTCGGTTGGGATAGGCTGGTCCTGCAGTGGACACTCAAACGGCTGATGAGATGAGATGAGAGAGATATATGCAGCTACTGCAAATTGACTTAGGACCTCCCCCCACAAGGTATTAAAAAACACTGAAATCACAGTACAGTAAACCTTCTCTAATTCGAACCCGAATAAATCAGAAATTGGTTATTTCAGATCTTTTTTGACCACCAGACAAATTATTTTAATATGGATATACTGTAATTCAAATTAAGTAAGACAAGTCTGAAAAGGGCTCCAGTGATCAGTGGACGTGGACAGTTTTTGTAGTGATAAGTTTAGAAATAAATGTAATTTTTAAGAACTGTACAGTACCTTTGGTACAGTTAAGTGTACTGTACTCTACTACTTTGTTGCAAGACTTCATTATGAAGGTTTGATACTATTT
The DNA here is from genome assembly GCF_032717465.1 of Coenobita brevimanus. NCBI lineage: Eukaryota > Metazoa > Arthropoda > Malacostraca > Decapoda > Coenobitidae > Coenobita > Coenobita brevimanus. The sequence continues at coordinate 7,397,009 of NC_137015.1, forward strand.
TATTTATTATATTGTGCACTCTTGGAGTATAAAGTAATAATATACTGTACTCCTCAATGTTTCTGTGTAAAAGCCACATCTTAGTGACATTTGTGTAATTTGGGGACAGGGCAAGCATGAGCTCCAATAATTTTGATTTTTGGATTATCTGACATAGGGTTTCCCCCAATTAATCCAAATTATAGAGGGTTTACTGTACAGTATATCACAATGTTTGTTCATGAAATGCCATTCATTACTATGAAATCATGTTTCCCTTGTTTTTCAGGACCAGTTGGATGCGTTTTGGCATGGAATCATTTAGATCTCTAAAGTAATCTAAGGACATTTCTTTGCACGAAACATCTGTTAGTTCAGTCTTGAGGTTGCCCAGATTGGACATCTTCTTCTTTGCCAAGATTTTCTTCATCTTTGCCCAGCAATTTTCTGTTGGATTTAGATCCAGACTGTTGCCAGGCCAGTCGAGGACCTAAATCCGATTATCCTGATGACATTTTGTCACCTTTCTTGACTTGTCACATGGAGCTGAATCGTGGATGAAAAAGCCGCACCTATGAATAGCAAAAAAGTTTAACAAATGATCTTTCAGAACTTGAATGTACCGGCCACCATGCATCATCAAGTTCTTAGGAAGAAAGTAGAGGCCTCCCCTTCCCATTTCACCTAAGAAACACCCCCGTACCATTACTGATTGTGGATGCTTAACAGTTGGGACCGTGCAAGCAGGGTCATATCGATTACAAGAGGCAGAGTGGCAAACCTTGGCAGAACACAGCTGGAACACTTGAAATATGCTTTTATCGGAAAACATAACTTTTCTCCACTCCTATGATGTCCAGTGTGCATCCTTCTTGGCAAACCGAATGCGCTGCTCCTTCATGCGGTCAGTGAGAAGTGGTTTCTTGGCTGCGGTGCAGTTTGGCAAACCCAGCTCCTTCTGCAAGCGGTGTTGGATAGTTCAAATTGAGATGTCTTGTAACAGCTGGAGATGCATTCTCTTCAATTCTGCTTGCTGTCAGTCGAGGATTCTTGATTACTTCCCTCTTCAGAAACGTATCTGTACCTCTGGAAATCATCTAGTTCTTTCCACCTCCATGCTTGTGCTCTGGTATGACATCAGGTGGCAGGTCGCGCGTTGCAACAAGAATTTTCATGACGGCCGAGTTTGTGCGTCCAGAACTTTCACAGATCGTGTTGATTGGGACATTATCCTGCCTCCATGCAATGATATGGACCCTCTCATCCCTTAAGCAGTACTTTCCAGGCATGACAACTCGACTCTAGGAAAATAACCAGGCAAACAGTAATGCATACGAAAAGAGGGAGGTGCAAGCTCGGAGCGACGGAAACATATACAGGTACTCCCACTCTCGCTTCTGGGCAAGCACTGACGTGCTGAGTGTTTCACCACCTCCTGCCAATACCAGAGGAGTTGCCAGCTACTTCTTGCCCAAAAAATTCACTTGGTAAATGTGGAAACACACGGCAAAGACAAACAACTCTCCCATAGCAATTGTGTGTGTAGGTCATAAGTCATTTTGCAGTTGGGGTATTTTTATATATATATATATCTATATATATATATATATATATATATATACATATATATATATATATATATATATATATATATATATATATATATATATATATATATATATATATATATATATATATATATATATATATATATATATACTGTATATATATATATATATATATATACTATATATATATATATATATACTGTATATATATATATTGTATATATATATATATAATATATATATATATATATATATATATATATATATATATATATATATATACTGTATATATATATATATATATATATATATACTGTGTATATATATATATATATATATATATATATATTTTTTTATGCGAGGAAGAAGGAACCAAAGGCCATGGCCCGCAGTAACAGTTCCCTCCAAGAGAAAAACAAAATACAATAGAGAGCCAAATTCAAGATCCGATCATTTTGAGATGCCTGGACACACTGCGTTTGAAAGACTGGAGATCATAGGCAGCAGGAAATACAGACAGAGGGAGACAGTTCCAGAGTTGACCTGTTGCATAAATGAAAGACTGGGAGTAACGGTTAACTCTTGCATTAGAGAGTTGGACAGAAAAGGGATGAGAGTTTGCTGCCAGACGGGTGCTACGCGCGCCCGTCGTAGAGGTGGAGGAATGCAAGCAGACAGTTCAGAGGAGCAGTGACCATTAAAGTAGCGATAGAAAAGAGATAAAGATGCAACAGTGCGGCGAAGAGACAGAGGTTGAAGGGAGTCAGTAAGAGGAGGAGAGTTAATGAGACGAAAAGCCTTTGACTCCACCCTATTGAGAAGCGCTGTATGTGGGGGAGCCCTCCCCACACATGAGAGTTGTACTCCACAGGGGTGGATATAACCCCGGTATTGAGTCAACAATTGTGCAGGGGTAAAGAAAGAGTGGAGTCGGCTTAGCACACCCAATCTCTTGGAAGCAGATTATACAAGAGATGTAATATGATCTTTCCAAAATATGTCCCGAGTAAATGAAACCCCAAGCATATATATATATATATATATATATATACTGTATATATATATATATAAACTGTATATATATATATATATATATATATATATATATATATATATATATATCATCATCCATCATCCAATCCTACATTGCCCCATGAGGAGCGTAGGAGCCCGGGGTTAGGCTGTTGGTCCCGACATTTAAGATGAGAGTGACCAGCCTCACTCATCCCTGAGTGGCATTACATGAGCAATAAACCCCAACCACCCCTTGGATATAAACCTTCACCGGCTCAATCCGATTGGAGCGCAAAAATTACCCACTAAACCACCAGGCGCCAAATTCAGTTATATGGTTACCACCCAGCATAGTAAATGGTTTCCTGGTGCACAGGAAACCATTTGGCTTGTCACTCAGTGTAGAGTCACCCACAGGCTGAAGGAAGTGGAAAGAATGAAGGAAAGAAAGACAGAAGAGGGACTGTAAAGTCACCCGTAGGCAGAAGGACAAGGAAAGAATGAAGGAAAGAAAGACAGAAGAGAATGGAAGGAAAGAAGGATGGAGAGGAAAGGGCAGACACCCGAGAGCAGCACTACATAGAGTGAGTGGATGGTATTTATATCTGTATATATACACCGGTATAGATAGGTAGATAGATAGATAGATAGATATCACCCCCCCTCCTTGCTATCAGGTCCACAATAATTTGCAGAAAAACTGCCTGTAAAAGCTTCAATGCTCCCATATGGTGATTTGCCACTTTCTCCAATTTATAGTCTCCGCTGTATAGCGAAAAGACTGGATACTTTCGAACATAACAAAGAGTTACTGTATTCCCATTTGTGGTAGCATCCCCGTGTTGCACAATTGATAATGATCTGATCAATGAAGCGTAGTAGTGTGCTGTATTATCTCCCCCCCCCCTTCACTTAAGCTTTTTACTGGTAATTATTCACATACAGTATATGACTACCTACACCCATCCATCCTGCCTAAAAATCATCTGCATCTTAAGGTATGCCCATCACTTTCTTCCACTGTTTCAAAATGCTCATCAGCACCAGAGACGCCTCCTTCTCATGCTTCAACGTGGTAATTGAAAAACATCTGCTTAACGTCTGTTTTCTATCTGTGGTCATTTACTGTATTCACAATGTCTCACGGAGCATCTTTTCTATGAAATATTAATGCTCAACGTCTGAGAAGCCAAAAGCTTGCTACATTTCTTCTACCTGATTTACAAATGCAGTTACTGCATTCACTTTTATAATCAATAATATACAGCTTATTTTCAGGAAGTTTTGCCTGTGAATGTTATAACACACCATCAGGCCCACTGTAGTTTCAGGTAAAGTGCAAATATAATTCTCAATTTTTCACTTATCAGTGGTTGTACTGGCATCTATATAAGATTTCCAATTCCTGTCCTTTATTATCCTTAGTGAAAGTGGCTCAAGTTCACACATCTCAATCTGACAGAGAATTTCATCCTTTTACAGCCTATTTCTTGTATCTCACTGACAACAGGCACTACTTCTACATCCTTTGCAATAGCACTTCTTGTAGCATCAGATTATCATTTGAGTCACTTGTTACAACTCATCATCGAAGATAGTGAGATGGCAAATTAAAGCTAAATTAAAGTTGGCAGAATACACCTACCTGCCAATTTTTCCAATTACTCTATGAAACATCATAAAATATCTGCTTCAAACCCACCTTCAGATTAAATTTGTAGAATCAATTACACTCTACTGACATTTTCCTATTTTACCTCTCTCTTCCTCCTTCCATCCGTCAACCAATCCAACGTTGCCCCGTGAGAAGCACAGGAGCCCGGGGCTAGGCAAGTTGGTCTTGACATTTAAGATGAGAGTGACCAGCCTCACTCATCCCTGAACGGCATTACGTGAGCAATAAACCCCAACCACCCCTTGGATATAAACCTTCACCGGCTCAATCCAATTGGAGCACTGCAATTACCCACTAACCACCGGGCACCATAATTTGGTTAGATGGTTACCACCCAACATAGTAAATGGTTTCCTGGTGTTCAGGAAACCATTCGGCTTGCCACTCAGTCACCCATAGACAGAAGGAGAAGGAAAGAATGAAGGAAAGAAAAACAAAAGGGGGACTGTAAAGTCACCTGTAGGCAGAAGGACGAGGAAAGAATGAAGTAACGAAAGACAGAAGAGGAAGGAGGGAAAGGAGGGGGCAGTAAACTCTCAATTATCCAGTGTAATTCATCCAAGCCCTATGCAGAATAAAGTGAAACACCACATATCGCATTGTTGTACCCCACATCCCCATTGGCTCAACATTCAGTGTCGGGCCAGATACTGTGTTACTATCCATCTTGACTCTCTATCCTATAAGCTTTCCCATAAGTAAAAGATGGAAACTAGGCATAACATACAATACAGCACTGATACAGTACAGTGAAAGCTCAATTATCCGTGTTCGGAATATCTGGATTTCTGCATATCTGGGCTGTGACTGGATGATGCAGTGGTACAGTAATACAGTAAACCCTCTATAATTTGGATTAATTGAGAGGAACCCAATGTCAAATTATCCAAAAATCCGAATTATTGGAGCTCATGCTTGCCCCTATCCCCAAATCACACTCAGGCTCTCTAAAACATGGCTCTTTCACAAAAATATTTAACAGTACAGTATATTATTACTTTATACTCAAAGAGTGTACAATACCATAAATAAAAGTGTCCAACCCTCATAATGAAGTTTTGCAACACAGTAGTAGAGTACAGTACACATAACTGTAACACAGGTACTGTACAGTTCTTAAAAATTACATTTATTACTACAATTATCACTACAACAACTGTTCACGTCCACTGATCACTGGCGTCCTTTTCGGACTTGTCTTGCTTAATTCGAATTACAGTACAGTATATCCAAATTAAAATAATTTGTCTGGTGGTCAAAAAAGATCTGAATTAACCAATTTCTGAATTATTCAGGTTCAAATTAGAGAGGGTTTACTGTACATAAAATTATCCATACAATAACTCCAGTTTAAAGAGCACTCATATGGTTGCTAGCGAACGAACCATGGGTAAACAGGAGTGAGTCTGCCCCCCACCCACGCCTCTTGCTCATGACCTGCTCCTGAAGATGGTGGAGTGGAGTTTGATGAGGCAACTGATACGGAAGGGAAGCCACCACCTGAGAATTGCTCATTTGTTTATTCACTAAACATACGCTTTACTTTAAGCAGTAAAAGCACCTTACCAAATCAGTTCTTCTTCTTCCTGATAGTCTGTTATATTTTTCTGATTATTTCTGGGGTGGTGAATAAAAGTTCCTTGTTAAATCTGTTTCCCTATTGTTTTTAGCTGCTCTGCTGTGAAAACTCGTTGGATTCGTCAGCATTATGGTGAGAGGGACTGTCCTAAGAGTTTAACTAAACCTGACCTACCCTAACCTAGCTTACCTGTACCAAGTAATATAATTTGACCTAACCTAACCTACAGCTGGAAAATTGGGAAATAAAATCTACCTTTAAGTACATTAAGTGAGTTTCTTCCATTGCACCAGAAACAAATAATCACAGGTACAGCTTAACCCATCAATGGCTGTGGGTTCAGAAATTTGTGTGCTCCGCTGGCCGGCCCCGGGATCATTTTTTCATAGTTCTAAAATCAATTTCTTTTTCTTACAACCGTGAAGAAAATTGTCTGGTGCACCTGGCAACGTGTTTTTTAGCTTCCTAAACCCACCCTGTGATTTGTTATGATTCTAGGAAAAATTAGTAAAATTACGATGCATGTGCCATATAGGCTAAAACATCCGAGTTGAAGTGACCAATTGACTGCTTGGGATGGTAGCGAAGGGTTGTGTAAACTTATAAGTGAACTTTGGTCCCTTCCCATAATTGTTTGCATCTTTTTATAGCTCGCGCTAACTCGACGTCACTGACATCGGTATGGTAAAGGCTTGATCAACCTAGAGGCTATTAACCCCTAGGATAAGCGATTTGATTGACCTAACTTCCCAGTAAACCTACTGTATATATGGAGCCGATTTTTCGACTCTTACAGAAGTAAAAAGTTTTATGCCTAAGATTTAGGGCTTGAATTTACACACCTTATGCCGCAAACCAGAGCATTTTAGACCAACTGGTTCGTGAGCTATAGCCCGTCAAAGTTGGAAAAAGTTACCCTTCCTGGTGGGGCAACTCCAGTTTTCTATGCGCCCCCACCCCATTCCTCCCTTCCCATGACCTTCCTCATTCACTCATCACCCCCCCTCTCTTCCTCCCCTCTCCCCCTAACCCCTACCCTCCTACCCCACCCATCAGAATTTTCCAGCTCAATTGTTTGTTTGTTTTTCAAACAATAGCATGCACAATAATTATGTCAGAGTTCCTCACTCACTCCCAACACCCTTCCCCCCAACACTTCTCCCCTCCCCACCTTCCCTTCCCCGGCCCCTTCCCTCATAGCTGTGTAGCTGTCCAAATAAAAAAAAAAAAACTGAGAAAAGGCATGCAAAATCTTTTTCTTGCTGTTACTAACACACTCCAGCACCCTTTCCCCTCACTCCTTCCCTCCCATCTTCTCCCCTCAGACCTGTCAAATCAAGGGGCTGTAAGAATTTCAAGGGGAAAAACAAAAAGCTAAAGCTACCCCCCCTCCTCCCCTTCAGAATTTTCCAGCTCAATTTTTTCTCAAACAACAGCATGCAAAATAATTATGTCGGAGTTCCTCACTCACTCCCAACACCCTTTCCTTCCGACACTTCTCCTCTCCCTTCCCTCCCTCCCCCCATCCCCTTCCCTCATAGCTGTGTAACTGTCACAATAAAATACATACATGAAAAAACATACATTCCATGTTTCATGCATTGGTCTATGCAATTACACAAACAATAATCCGGTATTGAATGAAAACACACAACATGAATAGTAACAATGACATATAATACTCTAGGAGGTGGGGGGAGGTAAGTAGACTGCATACTACAGGGGGCGGGGGGTGGGGAGAGGCATGGAGGGGTGGTACAGGGGTATAGAGGTGGGAGACAGACACCACAAGACAAAGAGGTCAGGCAGAGAGGGAGTACAGGAGTGTGGAGGGTGGGTAGAGGGGATATAATCCTCCCCAGGGAGACAGGGAGGGGAGAAAGGGGAGGAACCATGGTGGGAGGACGGTGGGAGAGGGGGAGGGAGACAGCAGGAGGCAGTCAGAGGCAAGGAAGGGGGAGAGTGAACAAAGATATTGAGGTTGAGGAAGGTGGGGAGAGAGTGGTGGGGGAATCACCATCCCCACCATGGGTAGGGGCCCAGATCCTTCCCCCTCCCCTGTCAGGACTTAGTTCCTCTATCGATCACATTTGGCATCTAGCAAAATCCTGAAAAAGGATCGATCGATCCTATTAGTACGTTAGGGGTTACGGGGTTAATGAAATACATTACTGTTTATAGCAATACTCTGTCTTTCACACACACACACGATGAACAAAAGAATGAGCGCTAAATGTACGTTTAACTTAAGCAGCAGAAAGACCTCACCAATCCAATTCATATTCCTCTAGTTTGCTTTCTGTATTTTTCCGACTATTTTCAGGGTGGAAAATTAACACACACACACACACGATGAACAAAAGAATGAGCGCTAAATGTACGTTTAACTTAAGCAGCAGAAAGACTTCACCAATCCAATTCATATTCCTCTAGTTCGCTTTCTGTATTTTTCTGACTATTTTCAGGGTGGAAAATTACCTTTTCTTGCAGAAAAATTTCCCCCTTGTTCATCGCATTTCTTAACCCCTTAATAGCCCCTGGCGATGAACAACACTTTACCGTATTGATGTCAGTAATGTCGAGTTAATGTGAGCAATAAAAAACTGCATACAATTATGGGAAGGAAACAAAAGTCATCGGTATGTTTACATGGCCCTATGCTGCCATCCCATGCTGTCAGATGGTCACTACATATCAGATGTTTTCACCCATATGGCACATCTACTGTTGTAATTTTTATGAATTCTTCTGCAAATCACAGCAGATCACAGGATGGATTTAGGAATCCTAAAAACACATTGCCAGGTGCACCAGACAATTCTCTTCACATCTGTAAGAAAAAGAAATTGATTTTAGAACTCTGAAAAAATGGTCAGGGGCCAGACAAGGGAACACAAATTTCTGAACCCACAGTCATTGAGGGGTTAATAATCAGTCAATCATTATCATTATCATCATTCGGAACTCCTTTCCCACCCTAGGGCAGGGTCAGGAGCAGCCCCAAAGTCTGCCCACTTCAATGGGTCATGCTTTGTGGTAGGTTGGGGAGCCCACCATCCACTCATTCAATGTAGTGCTGCCTTATGGTCTCGACCCTGAGTGACAAGCCAAATGGTTTCTTGTACCCAGGAACCCATTTACTACGCTGGGTAGTAACCATATAACCTGAGTGTCTGGCCGGGCTAAGTGACCCTCAGATGCCCCTATCTCATTCATTCATTGCCAGATGCCATGTATCCCAAACAGGGTGGCCAAGGGCTTAGAGTTAATTGTTTTACAGGGAGGGGGACTAATCTTCCACCAACCCCACTTGACACGTAGGGAGAACGTTATGCCAACAGCATCTGGTGTTCCCAGGCGGTCACCCATCCAAGTACTGTACTAACCAGACCCAACGTTGCTTAACTTTGCTGATCGGACGGGAAGCGGTGTACTCAACGTGGTATGGCCCTTATCTAAAATCACTAAATTATGGCAAACGTTTCTTTCTATAAATCAGTCTAATAGTACAGTAATCCCTCGATTATCTGATGTAATAGAGCCAAAGGCATGTCAGGGTAATGGCTCCACCCAGATAATCGACTTCTCCCCTGCCCCTTTCGTACATAACTTTGAAAGCCGGTGTAAAAGGCCACTACAGTACATCATATAACACTTGTTACTGTTCTTTAACTCTACTCTATCTGGTCAAGAACATCTATAAACCACAGCTAAGCAATTACCACGGTCAAGCAGACCCATCAATCACAGACAAGCAATCACCACTGCAGGGCCATACCCAACAGTGATGTGAAAAAAAAAAAAGGAGGGGGGGGGGCTATACATGAAAAATGCAGTGGGCACAAAATATAATGGTAGAATGGAATACAATTATGGTAAAAGAGAATAAAATCATGTTACAGTACGGTAAGCTAGAATAAAATCAAAGTCAACACTCACGATCTGACACTCCTGCATCAATCTAACCCAAGATCTCCTGCTTCTCCAGAGTCATCACTACCCTCATCCTTTTCCCTGGTGAAAGGGCCATCATCACACACCCTAGGAAGAGGCATGCAAGGAATAGCAAGGCCTGAAACAGGTAAGAAACAACCGCAAAAGCCACCACATGCGCTGCCATAACAACTGTCCGGGAGGAGATGTTTACTACACTGTCGCTACGCAGGAACTGAGAATGACTGAGGGGGTCTCTAGTGGTTGCTGGGTGAACTACCCAGCCAGACAGGGGGGTGCAATCAGGCTATTCTCACCCAACTGGGCACGAAAATGTTCATGCAGCCATAATTTCCACCCGGACAAAAGCATTCTGTCTGGATATTATGAAAAATGTACAAATAATGGTTTCGAACAGCTACATCACAGCGTCCGGGTAATGTCCGTCTGGATAATAGAGAGATTCCTGTACTTGTGTTTTATTTCCATCAGATTAATCATGATTTCGGACTATTTGGGAACCTCTTCACACCATGTAGCCCAGACAATTGTACAGTACATAGTGTACTACTCTATGTGCTCACCAAGCATTGGCATCAATGAGGGTAGAGTTGTAATCTATGCACCATGTTTTGTCGTAATTTCAGGATCACAATTGAGCACTAGGACTTGAGCACTGACATGCCACAAGCTTTGCAATGATAATGGGCATAGGATGCCACAGAGTTAGTCATAGCACTAGGATTTCACGACTGTGTGGTCAGAGGAGTGGAGTACACAGAAACGTCTTTACTACACAAGATCCACAGGCGAGAATGAGAGTGCGATGGTTTGCTCAGTGCACTGAGTAACCCATTCCCACGACAGATTCCGATAGGCTGGCACGTAGTGAGCATTCTCACTGGCTGGTGCATTTGGGGTTTTTTCCAGGCACTGGGCGGCTACTGATTACAAGCTGATTGACATCCCTTGAGCAGGATACTGCATAGAACCGCCAATTACATCCTGTTTCGGCGCTAGATGTTGCATAGTTTCACCGTGTATTGCTTTAACAGAACCAAGGCAGCAGTGCCAGATATTGTGATGATGGATTATTGAGAGTTTACTATAGTACAAACAAACTACTTTACTTTTTTATGAAAAATTACTTCTCTCTTTCTAACTGACAAACCTATCCACTTCACTTGCTAAAGAGAAATTAGGCTATGATTTTGAAGATAATTATTGTGGTGGTGGAGGCAGTAGTAGCAGTGAAGGCAGCGAGGGTGGTAGGGATGATGATGAGTCATATACCTTTGCCATAGAGTCTTCCAGCTGCAAAACCTTAGCTCGGGCAAAGTATGGTGCCTGTTTTAACTTTACAGCGCACAAATTTCCCACAGCAACTGCACATCCCTCACTTTTGGCATCTTTCAAGTGCTCTTCCAGCTGATCCTGCAATCTAAAAAGTAAATATATAAATTAATTAATTAATTCATCATCATCATCATCATCTGGACCTCCCTTCCCACCCTAGGGCAGGGTGAGGAGTAGCAATGTCCAGACAGACCAAATCTGCCCAATCAAAATACATAAATAAGATGTAGATAACTAAATAAATAGAATAAATAATATTGATAATACAAAAAATAAATAAATATAAGTATAATAAATAAATAATGATCAAGGACTTGACACCCCTTTGTAATGTGACACCATCTGAATTGAATACGTTTATGTGAAGCTACAGAATGTGGTGAATGTTTTTGGCATATCAGATAGAGCCAGGATTACAGGGGCTTGAATAATGAGCGAATGGAAGCGTGGCCCATTGTATTGGGCAAATCTGGGCTGTCTGGACATTGCTACCCCTCACCCTGCCCTAGGGTGGGAAAGGAGGTCTGGATGATGATGACGATGATGATGATGATGATGATGAATGATAATAGACAATGATATCAAGGCTCTTGTTAACTGCCGATGGTTGCTAGCCACTTGGCTCCTAAGGTTTCTGATTTACAAGCCAAATAAATTTTTAGTAGCCAAACTGACAACAAGCCGTCGGTCTATTTTTAAACATTCACAATGGCGACAAGGAAAGACTTAATAAACGATCACAACGTGGTTTTTTGTTCAATTAAGTGAGATTTACTTATTTTGTAGTTTACTGGGTTTTGAAGTGGATGTATTTTCCCCTTGCCAAAAGGTGACTTGCATATAAAATTTGTTTGCCGAAGGGAAAAAATACTCGCATTTGTGAGCTGTGGCTCGCCAAACAAGAGCCCTGAATATACAAAACATATGTTCAGAATGTATATAAAATTGCATATACTGTACATTAAATCCTCATTACATGTCACCTCTTACATTTTTTATGGAAGTCAACTGTAAAAAAAAAAAAAAAAAAAAAAAAAAAAAAAAAAATGCCATTCAAAAATCCAACCCTACCACCAAAACTAATCGGCCAATTTCCCCCAACATACAGAAGAAATTGTATGGAAAAAGTCTTGATAGTTTGTAACACTTCCCTGACTTACAATAAGTCCTACCAGTACTGTAATGCATTATGCATTTTCTCACACAAAATGAGTAATTTGCATGACTGATGTATTCAAATTTTTACTGGCAGCTTTAGAATTAAAGGTTTCTAGTAGTTCCAATATGTACAATTAGCTTCACTTAAACATACAGCCAGCTTGCCTATAACAAACTCTCTCATAATGCTGATCATATATACAATACAGTATACCCTTGGTTAGATCCTCAAAGCTTGGCAGCGTGGCTATATTCACCACAACGAGGACCATGGGCTCAAATATGGCCAAACATGGCATTATCTATCACTGCAAAGACGTACCTCCCACAACACAGGCCACGTGACTGTTCAGAGAGATATCGGTTGATGGCATCAAGTGATAGGAGTACGTTGGTATGGGGGTGATAAGGTAGTCTGGATGATAGTGTGGGATGATGGTCTAGGTAATGGCGTCACGTGATGGTCTGCATGATGGTATGGGGTGATGCTGTGGTTTACCTCCACACTTCGGGTTACATAAAGTGTGTTCTTCATGGTGTTTATCATTGTTTGCTAAGGGTCTGTATGATGGTGTGGTTTACCTCCACACTTCAGGTTACATGATGTGTATTCTTCACTGTGTTTATCGTAGTTTGCTAATTTAAGGTCAATCTCAGGTGGCAAGGGCTGTCCAAAGGTGTCAGTAGGACTGTCTCTGGAAAGGGTCTTGACCATAGGCTATTTTTCCCACAGGCTCTCTATCTACCACAACCAACACTCTCATAACACTGTCCAAGTTACTGATGAATTAGCCATCCTGCAGGCAAACCAATTGTACTACAGGGGGTGATGTACTGGTGGTCAGAGTGGCCCTACTCTATTTGTTTTATTTATGCTGCGTGTCAACTGAGTCAAAGAAGCTCCATTTTAGCAGTCATAACACAATGATTCCTCTATCTTTCCACTAATGGTGCTACAACCTGTATACCAGGAGATTAAATGAGGGTAAATCATATACACACCAACACCAGTGAATGTTTCTTTGCTTACTATCATGGCTCTGGGGCATAGGTAGTGTGGAGTCCAAGGTGGGAAGGGCTCTTATAGCTGCCTTTACATCTGGCACTCCTGGTAGGATTCAAATTGGCTAAAAGGTATGATGTAGTAACTATAGCAGGTCTCAAAATACTCTCTTTTCTCTGACCCAAATATTTTAGTGTTCATTCCCTTTCCCTGCCAAAAGTTTGGACTGACTTACTGCTTGTGGAGGGAGGAAGCTGAGGAGTGTCGAAGATGGATAAGACATCTTGGAGCTAACACTGTCAGATACTCCACTTCTACATACTCATGTGGAAATGCCTTCACCTCACCCACCATCACACTCTGCTGCAGAATTTAAAATAAATAATCTATATACTGTATGTATGTACATATATATATATATATATATATATATATATATATATATATATATATATATATATATATATATATATATATATCTATATATATATATATATATATATATACATATATATATATATATATATATATATATATATATATATATATATAAAATATCCGCAATAGATCTTCCTCTTGGGAACCTTAGTCTTGTCAGGAAAAGTAGTGCCAACGTTGTGATGTACAGCATCTTTATTATTAATCCAAACGTTTCGGAGACACAATCTCCATCATCAGTGGATCTAAAAGTTTAAAAGACAACAATCATCGATCAATGTCAGGAGAAATAAAAACCTGTGTACAAAACATAGACTTGCATAAAAAAAGAAAAAAAGAGGGAAGCAATATAAAATGGGGTAAAGCATAAAAGTACCATGTTTAATCCTTGCAAAATCTGAAGATCAGGACAAAGGCTAACTATGCTAAACATATATATTAAAAAATGAAATAAAAGGAGTAGAAGTCGACCTCACGTTGGCTGCTCCACCGAATTCTTGAGCACCAAGGTAAATCCACTAGGACTGGAAGGTTCCTCTCTAAACCCTCTTATTCTTCTATTAGAGAGCACTCTCACCTTTCTGATCACCCTTTCTCTTCAGCAGATTTTCGGATACTAACTTCATGTCAGTCTTACTCTGACCTCATCACTGCCGAATCCATCCTGATTCATAGAATGCGACCCAGTCTCAATAGCTCGACTAGCGCTACCCAACTATTCACGCAGTAACAACTTTTAACAGGTCAACTTCTACTCCTTTTATTTCATTTTTTAATATATATTTTTAGCATAGTTAGCCTTTGTCCTGATCTTCAGATTTTGCAAGGATTAAACATGGTACTTTTATGCTTTACCCCATTTTATATTGCTTCCCTCTTTTTTTCTTTTTTTTTATGCAAGTCTATGTTTTGTACACAGGTTTTTATTTCTCCTGACATTGATCGATGATTGTTGTCTTTTAAACTTTCAGATCCACTGATGATGGAGATTGTGTCTCCGAAACGTTTGGATTAATAATAAAGATGCTGTACATCACAACGTTGGTACTACTTTTCCTGACAAGACTATATATATATATATATATATATATATACTGTACATATACATATATATATACTGTATATATATATATACACTGTACCGTATATATGAAGAAGTGAAAGAACGTTGTGGGGTTGATGTGGATGTTATTGAGAAAATTAGGAGATATACTCTGAGGTGGTTTGGACATGTGGAGAGATTCGAGAATGAAAGACTGCCTAAGGGGGTGTATGTAGGTGAAGTGGAGGGGGGGGGGAGAAGTAGAGGGAGACTGAGGATGAGGTGAAGGGATGGAGTTGAGAGGTATATGAGGGAGGGGGGAGTGAGTTGGGGGGAGGGCAGTCAAATGGGGGGTAAGAGAGCGATTTGCAGGCATTTGTCTGCGGCCACCTTTTGCCGGATTAGGGCGTCAGGCAATAGATACATAGATAGATACATAGATAGATACATATATATATATATATATATATACTGTATATAAGGTGTATATCTATACTGTATAGGTTGTCCCCGATATAACGAGATGCTTTTGGGAAAAGCCACAGTTGAGCTGGGGTATCATTAATCCCTCAAGACCGATGCTGCACGATTGTGCTTTTGTGTAATTTGACATGCCAGCCTATCTCGCATGATCGCTAGGACACACAAAAAACTGGAGGAGGGTAACTCTGTCCCTTTGGTGACATATATGGGATCAGACCAATGACAGCTACAGTGTCAGGGGTGGTATGGCATGATTGGCCCCCTAAGGTGGGGGAGAAGGAATCCCCCACCACCACCGTCACTTTACCCCCCTCAGCCCCACTGTGTCATCTCCACATTGTCCCCTCCCAACCAACCATAACCCAACATACCCCCTACAGCAGTGTGTGTGCATAGCAACTTTCTCTCCTTTCCCTCCTCCCCTGGCCCTCTAAGGTGGGGAAGGAACCCTCCCCCACCACCGTCACTTTACCTCCCTCAGCCCCACTGCGTCATCTCCACATTGTCCCCTCCCAACCAACCATATCCCAACATACCCCATACAGCGGTGTGTGTGCATAGCAACCATTCTCCCCTCTCCCTCCTCCCCTATCCCTCCATCCTCCTACCCCCTCCAGCCATTCACACTCCACCTCCACTTTTCACTTGGCTTGTTTTGTTGCTATGGGTATATGCCACACTGACAGCTTGTCCTACCAACTATAAAGGGGATTTTTGCATGCCACACTCCCCCCACCTTCCTCCCTCATTCTACCTTACACTCGACTGACACCTGCTGAAATGTGGCTGTGGGAATCTTTTTCATATGAGTATTATCTATTCAAATATCTAAACACATATCTTTGTATTATGCCTAATATTATATATATACTGTATACTGTATATGTTTATAGTTATAAAAGAATAATGTAATAATATTCTGTGAAAAAATAACCCTTTGTATATCATTCTTTGTGGGATACATCTGTGTTTCGTTGGATTTTACCAATGACAGATACGTAATTTTACTCCTGTTTGTAGGTCTATTGACATTTACATATATAAATCCATGTTTTGTAGCCTTCTGCAAAACACATGGATTATATTCATTTATTTACCCCCCCCTGGGGGTAGGATTTTTTTTCAAGAATACTCCCCCGGTATCCCTGCTTGTCGTACAAGGCGACTAAAAGGGTTGGTGGAGGGTTAGTGCCCCTACCCGGAAAACAACTAACTAAAACGATGAATAAGAAGCCTCGGACAAGGACTGACCAAAAGATGACGACCAAGGACCGGACAAAGGACATGGTAATCGCAACATGGAATGTAAGAGGTGCGAATGATGAGGTGAAAGAGAGAGAGATTGTCCAGGTGCTTGAGGGTGCGAAAGTTGATGTATGTGGAGTACCTGAAACTAAAAGGCGACGTAAGAGTGTGAGAGAATGGGAGTATGGATGGGGTATATGTGCAGGAGTAGGTGAGAAT
This sequence comes from Coenobita brevimanus, assembly GCF_032717465.1. Lineage (NCBI taxonomy): Eukaryota > Metazoa > Arthropoda > Malacostraca > Decapoda > Coenobitidae > Coenobita > Coenobita brevimanus. Next base: position 7,413,701 of record NC_137015.1, read on the forward strand.
GAGAGGGCAAAAGAAGGAGTGTGTACAGTTATGAGTAAAAGATGGAAGAAGAACATAAGAGAGTATGGATCAGTTGGGTCAAGGATTGTGTGGGTAAGATTGAAAGACAGAATACAAATGTGGGCGATCGTGTGCGTGTATGCGCCAATGCAAGATTGTGCAAGCAGAGTGAGAGAAGAGTTCTGGACAAATGTGGAAGTGTGCATGGAAAAGTTTGGATGGAATGAGAGAGTGATTTTGATCGGTGATATGAATGGTAAAGTTGGGAATGTGAAGGTGGATGGAATAGTTGGTGAGTGGGGTGTGCCTGCTGAGACTGATGAGAATGGCAGTGCGTTAGTGGACATTTGTGCTGGGAGGAGGTTGGTGATAGCCAATACCCTCTTCAGGCACAAAATGATCCACAGGTATACATGGCGAGTGATGAGAAGGGTGGATGGTGAACTGAATGAAAGGAACGCAATGATTGATTATGTGTGTGTGGATGAAAGGATGCGAAGATGTGTAATGGATGCAAGAGCTTATAGAGGTTGAGGGAGTGGACTTTCTGACCACTACTTGGTGGTGGCCAGAATCAAGATCCAAATAAGATGGAGAAATAGAAGAAGGGCAGGACAGGAAGAAGGCGTATTTGCAAGGAGAGTGGAAAGGTTACAAGAGGATGAGAAAAAGGCAGAATATAAGAAAGACGTGGAGGAACGATTGGGCAAATATGAATTGGAGCAGATGGGGGACGTGGAAGGTGTGTGCAGGATATTCACAGAAGAAATATGTGCAGCATGTGATGCGGTGTGTGGGATGAAGAGAAGACAGAGGGGGGGGGGGTGCAAGGAACAGCGTGGTGGAATGAAGAGGTGAGACAGGCTGTGGCACAAAAGAAGAAAGCATACAATGAATGGTTGAGAAATAGGGGCGTGGAAGAAGTTGAGAGGCAGAAGGGAGAGTAATATGTAGAAAGAAAGAGAGAGGTGAAAAGATTAGTAAGAGAGAGTAAGAAGAGAGTGGATGAGGAATTTGGAAGGAATTTGAGTGTAAAGTGGAGGGACTGTAAGAAAATGTTCTGGAAAGAGGATAAGAGAGTAAGACAGGGTGGAAGTGAAGTTAGCAGGGGAGTGAAAGACAAAAATGGTAGATTACTGGTGGAGAAGGGAGAAAAAGTGAGCAGATGGAGAGAACATAATTGTTGAACATAGAGGATGGAAGTAATACGAGTATAGGTGGCTGGGGAATGGCTGCGCGAAGGAGGGACGTGAGACGACAGAAAGAAATCAGTAGGATAGAAGTTGCGGAAGCAATGAAGAAAGTTAAATTGGGGAGAGCCCCAGGAATTGATGGAGTGTGTATTTACCTATTTGTATTTACCTATTTGTAGTATACAGGAATTGAGCAATGCTCGTGTTGTCCTGTCTCCATATCCACATTTATCAAGTCTACCTTTACACACATGAATGTTTTTCTCATGCACCACCTCTTTGTCTAAGTCGTTCCAAATATTTAAGTATTTACCTAATATACCTAATTGTGATATACACGGAATGTACTATGCTTGTGGGTTTCCGTCGCTGTTTCTCAATAAGTCGAATTTAGCTTTAAACTCGTTTAAGTTTTTAGACTGGACGATCTCTTTGTCCAGGCTATTCCATAAGTCTATACTTCTGTAAGGAAAGCTATATTTCTTGATATCCTTCAAGCAGCTTGACTTTTTCAATTTCATTCCGTGTCCTCTTGTTGCTCTCTTATCCCATACAAACAGATCTTCTTTGTCAATTTTATCTACTCCCTCCATGGTCCTGAACACCGCAATCATGTCTCCCCTCTTTCTCCTTTCCTCTAACGAAGGCAAATCCAGTTTTTCCAGCCTCTCTCCGTATGACAGGTCTGTCAGACTGGGGACCATCTTGGTTGCTGTTCTTTGTATTCTCTCAATCTTGTTTATATCTTTCTTTTTGTGTGGGGACCACACTACCATTGCATATTCTAACCTGGGGCGGATCATGGCCACTATCAATTTTTTCATCATTTCCTCATCCATACAATGAAATGCTACTCTTATGTTAGTCAAGAGTTTATAAGTCTCTCCAACTATCTTGTTAATGTGCTTTTCTGGTGACAAACTATCTTGGACCAGCACTCCCAAATCTTTCTCTTCTCTCCTTTTTGTGATTAATTCATTACCCAAAAAATAATTCAGTGATGGTCTCCTGGTACTTTTACCCATTTCCAATATTTTACATTTCTTTACATTAAATTTCATTTCCCACGTCCGGCTCCAATTGTGTATCCTATCCAAATCCTCCTGCAGTATTTTACAATCCTCCTCAACTTCTATCTTCCTCAAGATCTTTACATCATCAGCAAACAGACTTGCATAACTGTTCACTCCATCTACCATATCATTTACGTAAATCAGGAACATTACTGGTGCCAACACTGAGCCTTGAGGGACTCCACTTGTTACTTCCCTCCATCCAGACATCTTTTCCTTTATTACTGTCCTCATTTGTCTGTCTCTCAAAAAGTCTCTCATCCATTCCAGAAGTTTCCCCTTCAGTCCTCCTATATATTCTAGTTTCCACATTAGTCTCTTATGAGGTACCTTGTCAAAGGCCTTCTCTAAGTCTAAGTACACACAATCCACCCAACCATCTCTCTCCTGTACCACATCAATCGCTCTTGAGTAAAAGCTCAACAAGTTAGAAACACATGACCTTCCACTTCTGAATCCAAACTGACATTCAGCCAAAATATTCATCTCTTCCAGATATTTTATCCATCTGTCTTTCAGGATTCTCTCACACAATTTTGCGACCATGCTGGTTAGAGACACTGGTCTATAATTCAGGGGTTCTTCCCTGTTTCCTCCCTTGTAAATTGGTACCACATTTGCCCTCTTCCATTCTTTTGGCACTTTCCCCTCTTCCAGTGAGCATACGATTAAGCTGTGAATTTTATCCGTCAGTTGTTCTCTGCATTCCTTCAGTACCCAATTAGAAATTCCATCAGGTCCTGGGGCTTTCCTTACATCTTGAGTTTCCAGTAATTTATACACTTCCTGTACCTCCACTTTTATAGCTTTCATCACCGGAACATTTCTAATCACTCCCTCCCCTTCCACAAGCTCCTTTTCTTTAGTGAAAACTGACTGGAAACGTTTGTTCATTATTTCTGCTTGCATTGCCGCATCCTTAAAGACCTCTCCTTCTACTTTCAGTTTGGTGATTCCTTCCTTTTGTTTCAGTTTGCCATTAACAAATCTATAAAACAGTTTGGGTTCATCTTTGCATTTGTCAATTATACCTTTTTCAAAATTCCTTTCTTCTTCTCTACGTATTCTTGTGTATTCATTTCTTGTTCTTTTATATTCTTCCTGTGTTACCTCTCTTTCTCCAATTGTTCCACGCCTTATCTCTCTCTTTTTTTGCTATCATACACCTTCTATTAAACCACTCCTTTTTCCTGTTTTCTTTCCCTCTTACTCTTGGTACAAATTTTTCCACTCCCAAATTATAGAGGTCTAGAAAGATATCCCACTTCCTCTGTATCTCTCTTGTTTCTCTGAATCTTCTCCAATCCGCATTTTCAAAAAAGTTTCTCAATCCTGTAAAATTTGCTTTCCCAAAGTTGTATCTTCCCTGTCTATGAAGCTCGTCTCTTGGCTCGACGTTTCCTATTAACATCTGGAACTCAATGACCACGTGATCACTTTTTCCCAAAGGACAGAGATATTCCAGTGATTCTATTACATCGGGTTCTTTGGTGAACAGTAAATCTAACCTTGCTGGTGTGTCCTCACCTCGAAACCGTGTCTCTTCTTTGACCCATTGCGTCATCACATTATTCATTATTATATTTAATAACATAGTGCCCCATGAATCCTCGCCGCCTCCCGAGTACCATTTCTCCCAGTTCACCTCTTTACAATTAAAGTCACCCACCAAAATTATATTATTGCTTTTCTCAATTATTTTTTGCAAATAGCTGGCCATATCTGACAACATCTCATGGTGTTCGTCATCCTTCCATGCTCTTGTCTTTGGGGGAACATACACTACCGCCATATCTCTCTTAACATTCTCTCCAGTTTCTAATTTCATATATATCACTTCAGCCCTGCCTTCTCCCATTTCTACAGTATCTACATTTATGTTGTTGTTCACTGCTATCATCACTCCTCCTCCCTTTTTTTCTTTTCTGTCTTTTCTCCACAGTTTGTATTTACTATCTCCCAAATGAACATCAATATCTTCTCTTAATTTGGTCTCTACAAAGCACATGACATCAGGTTCATGTTCTCTCAAGAAATCGTTAATTTCGATCCTTGTCGATATGAAACCATCAACATTAGTATATATCTACCTTCAAATTATTTTTGACATTTTTAATACCCTCTTCTCTCCTACTCTCTGTCCGTACCACTTCCTCAACTTCTGATCTTTCACAACCATCCCCCTTAGTTTCCTTCACTTCTATTTCCTTAAATACCATTTCCATACTTTCATATCCAATACTCTCCAAAAAAAAGTATTACATTCTTCCTCTGTCCTCTTATCATTTTTTTCCTTACTTCTTCCTTTAATGATTTTAAAACTTCTCTTTCTTCTTCATTCAGATCTTTTCTTACTATAATATTTTCCATCCCCGCCTCTTTGCTTAATTTCCAGGTCACATTAAGTATCTCATTTATTACACTTTCTGATGTAAACTTGACTCTCATTGGTCTTGTTTCCCCTTTCTTATAAGGCCCTATCCTCCTTACTTCCTCAATTTCTTTTACCCACTTGTCTCCTTCGGGGTCAATCTTGCCTAATATTCCTCTCACCAGGTTCGTGTCTCTCTCGAGTCTTACGAACCTAACCTTTTCTTCCTCTTCCCTGTTTCCAAATACTACCACACATCTGCTCCTTTCTACAGTTTCTCTCACTATTTTCTCTTTTTTTCTTCAGTATTTTCACTACATTTTCTTCATGAAATGCTGAAGCATGGGGGAGAGATAGTAGTAGAATGGATGTGGAAGATGTGCAGATTGGCCTGGGAGGAAGGTAGAGTCCCGGAGGATTGGAAGTCAGGTATAATTATTCCCTTGTACAAAGGAAAAGGGGAAAAAGAAGTGTGAAGCAATCATACGGGCATTTATCGACTTAGCATAATAGGAAAAGTGTATGGTAGGATACTTATTGACAGAGTTAGAGAATGAACAGAGGAATTAGTTGGAGAAGAACAGGGAGGCTTTAGGATGGGAAGAGGTTGTGTAGATCAGATATTCATTCTTAGATCTTTAGTGGAAAAGTTTCTAGAGAAGGGAAAGAAGTTGTATGCAGCTTTCATGGATTTGGAGAAAGCATATGACAGGGTCGATAGACAAGGATTGTGGAAAGTATTAAGAATATATGGAGTAGATGGGAAGTCGCTGAATGCTGTGAAGAGTATGTATGATGGTGCTAAGGCTGCAGTGCGTGTGGACGGTGAACTGAGTGAATTTTTCTCTTTGAAGGTTGGGTTGAAACAGGGATGTGTCACGTTTCCATGGTTGTTCACTTCCCGACAACTCGTAATATGATTGCCACAGCCTGATATTATCACTAGAAACACTATTTTATGATTTTCAAATAGTTTGGAATCCATACTCGAAAAAAAAAAAAACACTGTGAAAGCAATGAAAATTACGAGGGCGTACCAGCTTCCAACTTGACATCGTTCGCCGCTGGTGTTCTGTCATTTATTATTCATAAAACTCCTCACACTTTATATTTCTATTACTATAAAACACTTATATATATCTACAGTCTTTATCCATAAGTTTCCTTCAGTAATAGTAGTTTATTGTCACTGTAGGCATTCAATTTCTCTCTCAGTAAAATACGCAGTATTCACTTTCTCGTCCTGTATACTAGCGTTGAGAGTGAATGTCACTTTCACCTTCACTCTCATAACTCACAGTATTCACACATGCTCGAGTGAAACTTTCACTTTCATTACTCCTAGTGTATATACTCGTATTCTTATAATGCTACTTATTTACATTTCTATTTACGTTCTCTATTTTATTTACATTATTTACATTTCTATTTTATTTACACTGTGTTATGCACTGTCACTTGAAGTAACTTATAAAACTATTTTCCACTGTTCACTTATATTTACATTCATTGCTTTCACTTCCTGTTTACACATTATTTACAATTCCACTTGCACTGTTTTAGTCACCAGAAAGATCGTAGTCACTCTCTATTAATTGTCAGCCATTTACCTCTTTCCACACGAGGTTTAGTAGGGGGTAAAGGTCACAGGGCCCTTTGCATGGGGCTAAAAAGCGGCGGAAGTTAGCAGGAGCGAATCCGACGTACTTTCACCTTGAAAGATGACAGTAAACTGATACTGGTGGGCCGGGGTGGCCTACCTAGGGAGAATGCATTACTGCCAACGTCAGCCTCGTGAGAGCTGCTAATATATACCTATGAAATTATTGGCAGGAAATCTAGACAATACATTATAAATTAGGTAGTTCCAATTGAATGTAAATATCACTTAGGCTTCTCTCTTCCCTCCTTATATCTATTTTTATTACGAGAACAGATTATACGGCATATTTCACGGGGAAATAAACAGCGAAAATTAGCGAACGAGTGCACGTGAGGTGTTATCAGGTGATAATTAGCCAATTCCAGGTGTATGGCACTATCACTTACCTTATTTCTTTTTGGTATATATTATTTGGTATAAGAATAGGACATAGGGCTTATTTCAATGGACGAAATCAGTGGAAAATTCCAGGGAAGATTTACTTAGCGTAGAATACAGTGTGGTGGCCTGCAATAATTAGGTAGTTCCAGGTGAATGTAAATATCACTTAGGCTACTTCCTTCCATTCTTATATATATTTTTATTACGAGAATAGATTATAAGCATATTTCAAGGGGAAATAAACAGTGAAAATTAGCGAACGAGTGCACGTGAGGTGTTGTCAGGTGATAATTAGCCAATTCCAGGTGTATGGCACTCTCACTTACGTTATTCTTTTTGGTATATATTATTTGGTATAAGAATAGGGCATAGGGCTTATTTCAATGGATGAAATCAGTGGAAAATTCCAGGGAAGATTTACTTAGCGTAGCACGGCCGGGCAGGCGAGAGGAGAGGGTAATGGAGGGGAGGTAGGGAGGGGAGTCAAGAACAGGGAGAAATGGCTAAATTGTCAACAATGGATGGGAGTACATATGAGATTAGGAGTGCTGACTAGTGTTGGACATTGGCAGTACTGATAGATGATACAAGCCACCACTTGAAAGCCCGGGTGAATTCAAAATAACACAGAATCGCAAAAGTGACGCCCCGCAGTATGATCCCTTGCTCCCAAGCGTCACGAAAGTGACTGCCCCGCAGTTAAGGGGTTATCAGTCACTTTGTTTTCTCCATTCCCATTCATCAGACTCTCAAAATATTCTTTCCACTGGGTCTTTACTTCATCCCCAAGTGTTAATAATATACCCCTTACATCCTTTACACTTTCACATTTCTTTCCACTGTCACTTCTACAGTTATGCACCTCTTTCCAGAATAACTTCATATTTTCAGAGTAATTTGCATTCATTTATCTTCCTAGATCATTGTTTACCTTCTCCTTTTTCCTCTTCACTAGTCTCTTCATGTGCTACTTGATCTCAATATATTCATCTGTTATTTCAACTGAACCCCTGTCCTATATCCACTCTAGCCACTTCTTCCTCTTTTCCTTCACTGCTCTCTTAACCTCTCCATCACACCATGCTGTACCATTCTCTTTGTTGATACTCTTGCCACACCACACACCACTTTAGCATTCCTAACTAAGCAATCCTTAATTACATTCCATAAGCTGTTCAGATTAATTTCATTCAAATTCACTGCTTCTAACTCCTCCCCTACTTTGGACCTGTATTCATCTGCCATTTCTTTGATCCTCAGCCTCTCGACTTTCAGTCTCTCTCTCTCTCTGACAGCTCCTCTCTCTCTTGGTCCACTTCACTCCTCTCGGCTTGATCTTGCATACCACAATCATATGATCTGACAAACTTTCCTCTCAGTGCCTTCATATCAGCAACACAACCCAGCATCGATTTCAGTACGAGCACATAATCAATCAGGCTCCTTTCAATATGATCTCCATTCCCTCTATACTTTGTATATTTAGTGCATCTTAGTGTTTAAAACAAGCATTATAAATGCACAACCTCCTTTCCTGACACAAGATCTTTCAGTCGCTTCCCATTATCATTCTCTCCTGGTACTCCATTATTACCCATTATATCATTCACAGGACAAGTGCCTACTCTTCCATTCATATTGCCCATTACAATCACTTGATAACTCCTGGGCATCTCCTAATAATTCATCCGGCTCATTCCAAAACCAGTCTTTCTCTCTCTCACTTCTGTCATCACACTTTCTCAAACTTGAACTTGACATACATACATCTCGAAGTGACACATTTGTAATCTCTCATTCCACTATGCCACACTTCATTCATCAACAAAGTAACTCCATCCTTGCACCTGATTTAATGCACATAAAATATAAACTCATTTGACTGATTGTCCCTTCCCACACTGTAAAGAAATGATCAAACGATCATGCATTACTGAAACAAAACAGGAGACGCCTTTGATAGCCACATCCGTCTCCGCCCTATCCATCACCTTGATCCATGACAAGAGGCATCCTTTGTCTCTGGACACACCTCAGATGCACTCCACTTACACCTCAGACACACCTCAGATGCACACTACTTGCATCTAAGATACACCTCAGATGTACACCACTTGCACCTCAGACACATGGCAGACATACACCACTATTAACCCCCACCTCTCAACGCATACTCCATTAGTGTTACACTTAGAAAACTCTATGGCTGCAACTTGCCAGATTCCATCCATCAGAAAGATTTAGTGACTCAGTGAGTGAGTGACACAGTTAGGGACACACATTGATTTTGGCTGCCCTGTGGGTGCATCAAGAACTTGGCTGAACTATTCCTCTACCTCAAGCTGCTTTGATGGATTCTCAGCTCAATAAATTCATTTGGTATTTAACTGAAATTGCAAACTAGATTATCATCACCATGAGAAAGTTAATGGTATCAGTATAAGGACTTTCATGTTTCTATGATTAATTCTCACCTGAATAAAACAGTCTGGCATTATCTGGAATAGAACACTAAGTTGTCCCAAGCATAAGAAAATTAATATCCATTACATACCAGTAATCAGTATCACCAAGAAAAGATTGGTTGTTGGTGCATACCAGTAATCAGTATCAACAAAAAGAGATTGGTTGTTGGTAAATACCTGTTTCTGAGGCAGGAGACTTAGGGCCCTCTTATGCTTACGGCCAACTTGGTTTTGGAGTTTCTCATATGTTACGTGATGAAGGGCAATATGATTTCTTCCACTCTTGCCATCCTTATGCCTGCAAATAAACAGTGTATGTAAGTACTGGCAATCAATGCATTTAATAACTGTAATTTTATATCATCAAACTACACAGAGGTAAATCTTCAGGTCACTTTTGTCAAAATATGAAACATTTTCAGCATGTATCACTATACACATACTGCTTTCCCACCACTTCTACTACTGAAAAACATATGACAATGGCAAACAAAAGGCTTTCCAATTCCATTTACTACTGACGACTAGGATTAGAATGGTGAAAATGGCAAAAATCGGTAATAAATATGAAGTAGCAAGTTCCAACACAGAATCACTGGAATAACCTGTTGAGTGAAGGCACAGCAAGACCCAAGTTGATAAGCTCGTCCCTCACATCCACATCTTCATTAATCACCAGGCTCACTGAACATACATCATTCTCAATTCCATGGAAGGTTGCCTTTGGCGGTCATAAAAGGAAATGCATTACTCACAAAAATATAAGACATGAGTACAGTTGCACTCAATGGAGGCACAAAACAAGAGCCATGTTAGAAAGTGTATACATGCTATACATTTCAACATGAACATTTACAATTCACAATGCAATGCAACATTAAACCTATACATTACTGAAAATATAATTCAGCATGGAAAAAATATGTATCTTGTTTTTACTTCCAAGAATTATGATATACACTAGATTTATAAATGTAATTTACAGTAAAGTGACCAAAAAATATTCACCATAATGTTCTGCTGATCAAATAAGTTAACCATCTGATGGGCAATGTCTTCAGGCCACTTGTCTCCTATTGGGGTAACATCATGTAAACAACATGATATTGCCTGCCATGGAAATAAATGAAAAAGTTAATATTCTTTCAGAATGGGCATTATCTTACTAGTTGTCTATCTATCTATCTATTGCCAGATGCCTTTATCCCATAAGGGGTGGCCACAAACAAACCGTTTCCATGTCACCCTGTCCCCCACAATTTCATTGCCCTGCTCCCAGCTCACAACCCCCTCCCTCATATACCTCTCCACTTCATCCCTCCATCTCATCCTTGGCCTCCTCCCCCCTCCACCTCACTCATATATGCTCTCCTCATCAGTCTCTCACTCTCCATCCAATCCACATGTCCAAACCACCTCAGAGTGTTTCTCCTAATGCTTCCTATCACATTCACATCCACACCACAATATTCCATCATTTCTGCATTTGTCAGTCTCTCCATGTGATTCCACATGCTCCTCTCAAATACTATATCTCATTTCCACTGCTCTCACTAGCTGTCACAAGCTGAATATTGTCTGGTCATTGAAAAATACATTTTTTTGTTGCAAAACGCCATGTTTTCACAGATACAGTGGAATCTCCTAAATCATAGCTTTATGAGACTGAGCACATGCTAAGATTTGAGAATTCTGTGAGTTGGAAAAACACGGCCATTCTGTAAATACTGTATTTATCTATATAATAATGGACCATCATCTGTCTGTATAAGGATCTACCCAGCTACTCCTCCTAGATGCATGGACCGATTTTGATGAAACTCTGTAGAAACACTCCCCTGGGTGCCAGATTTTGCATATATAAACCTTTTTTTGGTTTTAAAATTCTGAAACATATTTCATTTGTAACATTATTAAAATTACTTCTCAACAGTTTGTTTTCTGTAACATAGCCATGCCCATTTTACTTGAACCTTACCACATACTAGTTTATTCATTCTTATTTAGTTTGTTTCAAAATAAAAAAAATAAACAAGGGATGAAAGACCAAATGGTCACTGGCTGTCGTAAGTGGCTTTACATAAAAAAAACATTACAACTCATGCCACTGATTTGTTTTGGTAAAACAAAAGGACAGGGCTAAGTCCAGGGGAACTAACAAACACACAAAGGGGACCACAAGAGCAGCAAAAGAGAGTCTGAAGGAGCATGGAAGGACAAACAAATACTATGAGCATTACAAACAGATAAGTAAAATTTGCTACAGCAAACTGTGATGTTAGCCATGATTCACGCTTGGCTGCTGACACTCAATCAGCAAAATGTCTTTTAACCTAAGAGTCAATTCCAAATTTATATTTCAAGTTAAAACACATTCTTGTTCAACTCAGGGTACAATTATGTGGTCTACTCAAACTAAACTCTCTGTTGTCATTAAAGTCAGGTGCCAGCCAAAAGGTAGTTTACATTTTAATGGTAAATGCCATATTAATTGAGTTACAGGTGAAAAATAACTAACTGTACTGAATTTCTACATTTAAAAAAAAAAAATAAATAAATAAAAAAAATAAAATAAAAAATCATGACCACCACCTTAATCCTTTCATATTTAATGACAGGGTAAGTTATGATCCTGAAACAGAAAAAGTACAAAGTGGGGAAAGCTATCCACAGTATGCCCTATGATATGGGCCAAATAATCATTCACACATTACTCCAGCCCCTGCAATCCTGGCTCAATTTCATAAGTCTAACAGTGGACCATCTGCTAATATTTTCTTTGTGTTTTTCATTACAGAACAGATGTTAATCACTGTTACTCTTCCTTTCAACATAAATAACAAACACTGAATGAATCACCTGAACTGGGAGACTGAGGAAATTGTCAGTTATCTTGCAAAGTCTGTGGTACCACAGACGTTCTCTGTTGCCAAAGTCCACATACTGCACATCCACTTGTCGTCTCCCTGGCAGGTCCTCTACTATGGCCCGGTACCACCTGCCATCACCAGAGTACTGGCCAACACATGCCATCCCTGCAGCAAGTGGTTAGAAAATGCATAGAGAAGTGATCTGCTTCTAAGGAGATGTGAGTCTGATTGCTGGGAGAACAGAAAACTCTGATAATTTGAATTTCATTACAATGGCCTTTACCAATCTTTCACAAGACTCAGTAACAATTAATAGAAACACTCCCACTAATACCACCACATCACCTTTGAGTGAGACAGTCCTGAGAGGATGGTAGGTATCAGCACCAGTGGTGACATGAGACACTGTGTGGCCCATGGAACTGTTAGGCCTCAGGGATTTGGGTTTCAAGTCTATGCCCATTGAGTGACACATAAACAAACTCTTATGGCAAGGAAAAAGATAATGAACTGTACAAAAATCATAATGGTTTCTGCCACTATACAAATTGTGGTCCTTTCTTAACAAGACCTATTCTGCCTTCCCTGAACCAAGAGTACACCAGCATGTTTATGGAGGTAAACACCTTCATTTAATCTTCTGCATGAAGATCTGTTCACATCTTTGCACATGTATTAACTTCAGACATAAGGGTAAAATAAACTTTACTGATCAACACTAATAACCTACCCCATGTATATCCAATCTTATATAAAATGCAAGGCAATTGATAAGTGTCTTACAAATTTTTCTAATCCTTGTCTTGACCCTTTCAATCAAGTGTCTCATTTTTCCACTTCTATTCTTGCAATTTAAATTATATTCAGTTTACAAGACACTTTCTGAACATGAAGTGTATAACTTTCACTATCTCTTACACTACAGAAGATCTCAATCTGAATATAATCATCTGGAGGTGACCAGAAAAAAATAAGAAGCAAGTCATTATATTCTGGAGACCAACTACATTTCAACAATATTAGCAAAAACAGATCTATACCAATTTTTGGTGAGTAGACATGCCAATCTACGCTTCTGCAAATGTCTGGGTCCTTGTAGTACTTCTGCAGGTCTGTCATCAGCTTCTCAAGATGACCTACTGATGACTCAAGCTGAAGGTATATCACATCTGGAGAGGTTACACTGGATACTAGAACAGGAGTGCTTTCTGCCGCAAATGGAATTTCTGGTTGGAAGTATCCCTTTCTGGATGAGTTGTTACGATTTTTGTGATACTGAAAGAAAATTGTAAGCTGAATCAAAACAAGTTTCATCATACCATCATCATCATCATAGCCACCATGACATTTTTTCCACCTTAGGATGAGGTAAGGTAAGGTTCAGAGGAGAGAAGGAAAGAGAAAAAGTGAAGAGGGTACTGTCAAAGCATTCCAAATGAAATGGGCCAGACACTCATTCACACATTAGTCAAGCCTCCCACGTATTGGGTCCACACTGCAAGCCAGACCATCTGCATATATTTTTGTAAGAGTACATGATCGTTCACCATCCATGCACTCGACGTAGTGCTGCTGTCAGGTGTCTGCCCTGTCCTCTCCATCCTTTTTTCCTTCCATCCACTTCTCTCTTTCTTTTCCTTCATTCTTTCCTTGTCCTTCTGCCTACGGGTGACTTTACACTCCCCCATCTGTCTTTCTTTCCTTCATTCTTTCCTCTTCCTTCTGCCTGTGAGTGACTCTACACTGAGTGACAAGCCAAATGGTTACCTATACACCAGGAAACCATTTACTACACTGGGTGGTAACCATATAACCAAATTTTGGCACCTGGTGGTTTAGTGGGTAATTATTGTGCTCCAATCGGATTAAGCTGGTGAAGGTTTATATTCAAGGGGTGGTTCGGGTTGATTGCTCATGTAATGCCACTCAGGGATGAGTGAGGCTGGTCACTCTTCATTTCAAATGTCGGGACCAACTGCCTAACCCCGGGCTCCTACGCTCCTCATGGGGCAATGTAGGACTGGACGATGGATGGATGGATGGACATGATAGGAACTATGAGATAGTGTATAGTAAGTACTGTATGGGCTACTGAGCATATGAAGCAAGCTTTCATCCAACACCAATGGGGCTGATACATACATAAACCGAATGCACAATTATACAATATACGCAAGTTCTGATATGGGTGAAAAATCAGGTATGCAGTGTGATGCAAGGATCGGATGATGGGAGAGATATGGAGATGCTTTGTACTATCATGTTCAAAAGCTGCCAACACTTCTCTGTTGGCTGTGGTGATGCATGGTGTTACATGAAATACAGTAGTCTTTTGTGACAGCAATATGAAGCAAACAACAAAAGAGTTTGCAAAGGAAGGATACACTCTGGCATGTGAAGAGATATGAGAAATATGGAAGGCAGAATACATTGCTGGCAAAGGACTGTCAGCAAATATTTTACTGTGATAATACAGTACATGTGGACTCAATACAAGAACTTAAACTGACAAGGGAAGACTGAGTGAGGCTGGTCACTCTCATCATAAATGTCAGGACCAACTGTCCTAGCCCCGGGCTCCTACGCTCCTCATAGGGCAACATAGGATTGGATGATGGATGGATAAGAATTTAGTCCAGTAGCTCCTCGATTCCGATAAAAGAGAATTCCGGTCTACTGAAATCTGTTATATCAAGGTTTTACTATACAGTATAACCTCGTTATAACGGACTTCAATATAGCGGAATTCGCTTTTATAGGACTCGAGGAGCCAACTGAACAAATTTCTTATGCATCAGAAAAAATCCGATAAAGCCAGAAGCAGTCCGCCTCTTGGAATAATGAATAAACAGACAAACGGAGGAGATACCATAACATCGGTCCCTCCTCCCTCTCTCCTCCAAATCTTCTCTTCCTCCCAGAGATGGGAGAAAGAGAGAGAGAGAGAGAGAGAGGAAGGTGAAACTGAAAAGGAAAATTAAAGTAATCGTGAAAAGGTGTGTAAAGGTGAAGGTGAAAGAGCATGGAAGTGAATGTGAATGTGAATGTCAGAGTCAACAGAGAGAGAGAGGGAATAAATATGGGAATGACAAGTGGCGTCCCCTTTCCCATAAACAAATGAGGGAGATAGGCATAACATTGATCCCTTCTGAGAGAGAGGCAAAAGTGAATTTATAAATGAAGGTCAGTGAAGGTAGTGTGAAGGTGAAAGTAAAAGTGAATGTGCAAATGGTGAAGGTGAAGGTGAAAGTGAAGATGAAAATGAAGTCAAAAGTGAAAGTGAAGGTGGAAGGTGAAAGTGATTGTGAAAGTGAAGGTGAAAATGAAAGTGAAGGAGAAAATAAAATCAAAAGTGAAAGTGAAGGTGAAGGTGAGGTGAAAGTGTGGGTGAAAATGAAGGTGAAAGTGAAGGTGAATGAGAAAGTGATGGTTAAGATGAAAGTGAAGGTGAAAATGAATGTAAAAGTGAAGGTGAAAATGAATGTAAAAGTGAAGGTGAAAGTGAAAGTGAAGATGAAGGTGAAAGTGAAAGCAAAGGTGAAGGTGAAAGAGGTGAAAATGAAAGTGAAGGTGAAGGTAGAAGTGAAGGTGAAGGGAGAGAGGTGAAAATGAAAGTGAAGGTGAAAGTGAGTGAAGGTGAGGGGGAATGTGAAAGTAAAAGGGAGGGTGAAAGTGAAGGTGAGTGAAAGTAATGCTAAAGGTAAACATGAAAGTAGTATTGCAAGTGAAGGTGAAATGGAAATTCAAAATGAGTGATAGTGAAAGTAAGTGTGAAGATGAAGGTGAAAGTGAGCAAGGAACTGAATATGAAAGTGAATGTGAATGTCAAAGTGAACTGAAAACAAAGGCTAAATGAATGGGAAGGTGAAGATGAAGGTGACGAGGAAGACAAAAAAATACGTGAAGTAAAATGGATGTGCCCAGTGCAAGAGAGAGAGAGAGAGAGAGAGAGAGAGAGAGAGAGAGAGAGAGAGAGAGAGAGAGAGAGAGAGAGACTGTAGAATAAATCCATGAATGACAAGCGCTTCTCTTTGCATAAGGAGGAGGAAGTCCAGAGAGGAGTCCAGATGTTGCTTTTATCGGACTTTCGCTTTTTTCGGACTGGCTTGTGCCCCAATTAGTCTGATATAGTGAGGTTTTACTGTATATATATATCCATCCATCATCCAATCCTACATTGCCCCATCAGGAGCGTAGGAGCCCGGGGCTAAGCAGTTGGTCCCGACATTTAAGATGAGAGTGACCAGCCTCATTCATCCCTGAGTGGCATTACATGAGCAATCAACCCCAACCATCCCTTGGATATAAACCTTCACCGGTTCAATCCGACTGGAGCGCAATAATTGCTCACTAAACCACCAGGCGCCAAAATTTGGTTATATGGTTACCACCCAGCATAGTAAATGGTTTCCTGGAGTACAGGAAACCATTTGGCTTGTCGCTCAGTGTAGAGTCACCCACAGGCAGAAGGAAGAGGAAAGAATGAAGGAAAGAACGACAGAAGAGGATGGAAGGAAAGAAGGATGGAGGAGAGGAAAGGGCAGACACCCGACAACTGCACTACATCGAGTGAGTGGATGGTGAGCGCCCCCACCTACCACAGAATAATATACAGTATATATAAAGAGGAAGATGGAGGGGACAAACAATATATATACTGAAATAAGCCACACTCACTGTCATGTAAATCCAGGCATAATTGTCACAAATACAGTTATCATCAGTATAATTAAGAGACTCTACCTCCCACATATTTTCTCTGTACCCTGTATAATTGTCACAAATATAAATATCATTAGTATAATTAACAGACTCTACCTCATACATATTTTCTTGGTAAATCACCATCATCATCATCATCATCCAGACCTCTTTTTCCATCCTAAGGCAGGGTAAAGAGTAGCAATGTCCAAACAGCCCAAGTCTCTCCAGTCCAATGGGCCACGCTTCCATTCACGCATCATTCAAGCCTCTGGAATCCTGGCTCTATCTGATATGCCAAGAAAAACTTTCACCATATTCTGTAGCTTCACACAAACATATCCGACTTCTTTTTTTTTTTTTTCTTAATGCTAGGAAGAAGGAACCAAAGGCCATAAGCCTGCAATAACTGTTCCTTCCAAGAGAAAAACAAAATACAAGAGAGAGCCAAATTCACGATCCGATCATTTCGAGATGACTGGATTCACTGCGTCTGAAAGACTGGAGATCGTAGGAAGCAGGAAATACAGACAGAGGGAGACAGTTCCAGAGTTGACCTGTTGCATAAATGAAGGACTGGGAGTAACGGTTAACTCCTGCGTTAGAGTTGGACAGAAAAGGAATGAGAGTTTGCTGCTAGACGGGTGCTACACGCCCGTCGTAGAGGTGGAGGAATGCAAGCAGACAGTTCAGAGGAGCAGTGACCATTGAAGTTGCGACAGAAAAGAGATAAAGATGCAACAATGCAGCGAAGAGACAGAGGTTGAAGGGAGCCAGTAAGAGGAGGAGAGTTAATGAACGAAAAGCCTTTGACTCCACCCTATTGAGAAGAGCTGTATGTGGGGAACCTCCCCACACATGCGAGCTGTACTCCACACAGGGGCGAATAAAACCCGTGCATAGAGTCAACAATTGTGCAGGGGTAAAAAGGAATGGAGTCGGCTTAGCACACCTAATCTCTTGGAAGCAGATGTTACAAGAGATGTAATATGATCTTTCCAAGATAAGTCCCAAGTGAATGAAACCCCAAGCATGTTCAAGGATGACATAGGATTAAGCTGAATATTATTAAACATTAGTGGGCACACCTGTGGAAGATTTTGTCGGGTTGATAGGTGTAAGAGCTGGGTCTTTGATGCATTAAAAAAACAAGATTATTTTTACACCTCTCAGAGATACGAGCCAAGTCAGACATTAGGTGTGCCTTAGCCTCATCCCTTGTCTGTTGAAGTAACTGTTGAGATGGACACTGTGGGAACCGAATGGAAAGGTGAAGAGTGAAGTCATCAGCGTATGAGTGGATAGGGTTAGATGTACAGCTCAGATGGTCACTGATGAATAAAAAGGGGTGCCAAAGCCCTGATCATGCACTTCTTCTCACAACATTCAACCAGCCAGCTCAATCTCTTGTCAGTCCCCTAGCCTCACCAACTTCCATACCTCTCTTCCTCACACACTCATCCACCATATCCCTCCACCTTGTCCTTGGCCTACCTCACCTCTTCCCTCCTTCAAATTCGTTCAGATATACCCTTTTCACCACTACTGTTATCCATTCTCTCCACATGACCATACCACCCAAGCACATTCCCCTCTTGGTAAAACTGTTGCAAATATAATTATCATTAATATGAATGAATGAATAATTGTCTTAAGAAAATTTGAAATCAAATACAGGTCATATAATTCGCCTTACCATATCTTGCGGTGACACATTGGTGAACATTGCATATTCCAGGAATATAAGGACATCCCTGATGGACACTGGCAAGTCATTGCTGATACCTACAGTCTTCCACGGTCGGCGTAAGTCAACCTAAAAGCAAAACTAATATAAAATAACACTCCAGTGACTACCTTCATCCCTATAAGAAGCTAGTGACATGGAAGGCAGGATACCTGAGTACTGGTAAAATTACACTCAACTGCCTCTCATTTACCAGATTTTGATTTGTAGGAAGAACAAGAAACAAGATAAGTTTATGCCCTTTTCCTTCAGTGTCCTTCCTGGAAAAACAGAAATAGCTCATGATAATTTGTGTCTCATAACTGATGCCTGTGGTTACAAAAAGAATAAGAAAAATAGGAAGATTCTTTAGAGTCACTGCCCTTCTTGGAAAAAAACATCTGAGTTGTGCATGCGATATATTGAAAGTCTGCCTGTGTATTCAGTACCTGACATGGAGCTACAATAATGACCTTAAGACATTCATCTTCAAACTGCCTCATCTTCTCATCCAAACAAAGAGATAGATGAAATCTACCAATGCACAACAACCACCACTGAAAGTCTTCATGGCATATGATGTACAGCAAGCTCGCCCTGAATGTGTTGGCTTCATTCCAAACATGGCGCGTTTCGTGCGAAACCGCAATGGTGGGCAGCACAAACGAAAAAGGACTTTGCGCAAGCGCAATGCACAATCCACAGTTCACTACCTTGTGCAGGCGCAAACCATTTGCATAAATATGTGGGAATTACTGTAAAATATTGAGATATTTAAATAAAATAGCATACTTAATTACTTTTATTTATTATTATTATTTTCTATTATTTGTAATTAGCACAAGTGCGCAATCCAATATTTAGTTTGCGCAATGTCACTAAGCGCTAGCACAAACCATTTACATATATTTGTGGGAATTACAGTAAAATACTGAGATATTTAAATAAATTAGCATACAGTACTTACTTTTATTTATCATTATTCTATCTATCTATCTACTGCCAGATGCCTTAATCCCATAAGGGGTGGCCACTGGCCACAAACAACAACATCGCCTCCATGTCGCCCTGTTCCCCGCCATTTCACTGCCCTGCTCCCAGCTCACACCCCTCTCTCTCAAATACTTCTCCACTCCATCCCTCCATCTCATCCTTGGCCTCCCCCTCCCTCTTCCCTCCTCCACCTCACTCACATACACTCCTCATTAGTCTCTCACTCTCCATCCACTCCATATGACCAAACCACCTCAGTGTGTTTCTCCTAACGCTTCCTATCACATCCATATCCACACCACAACGATCCTTCACTTCCTCACTTGTCAGTCAGTCTCTCCATGTAACTCCACATGCTCCTCTCAAATAACTCATCTATTGCCACAGCTCTCACTCTTCATTTCTGTCCCTCCAACAAGGTCAAAGCTTCACTTCCATACATTAGAGTTGGTATCACAATACTGTCATGTAGTAACTTTTTCACTTGTGGAAGTTCAGAGGAGTGAGTGAACTGCAAAGCGGAGGGAAAGGGAAATATGATGTTGCCAGTTTTACTTTTATCTGCATTTTCACAAGTCCTTTTATTCAATAATTCAGTATAGATATACAATAGCATGTGTAATTCCTTACAAAAATCATTAAAACATATTACAGTAAAAGTCCAATTCTTCGGCATCCAATTCCCCGGCAAATCTGACATTTCGGCAGTTTTAAGAAATAGTCCCATTTACGAAAATCTCTGATCGTTCGGCAGATTTTCCGATTTTTTTCATTCCCTCTACTGCTGGGGACTTCTTCCAGCAGTAGCAGACTCCAATCAACCCCTTCTATTGTACATATGTAAATAAGGAACCTACTATAAGTTTAAGTATGTGAATGTGAACTTGTAGGCCTACTGTATCATTACATTTATATACAGTATGTTCACTAATTTCTTTATTTTTCATATTCATGTATAGTACTGTATTCATTACAGTATTGTACAGTATCAAACAGTATACAGTACTCTCTCCAAACACATTTGTAATGATATGAGTAGTGATGATAATGTTCACCGAAACATATAAGGTACTGAGTGGGTAGGGTTTTTGATAATTCGGCAATTTTGATATTTCGGCACTTGCCTGGTCCCATAGATGCCGAAAAATAGAACTTCTCCTTTAAATCAAATATCCACAGCCTAATAAATTAATAGGCTGTGGATGTCTGATTTAAATAATGTTTTAAGGATTTTTGTAAGGAACTGTATATGCTACTCTTAAAAAATAATATATTTTTAATTTGTTATTATTTACCAATAATAATACAGGTAATTTAAAAAATATTAAAATACATTATCTCTGTTGATGCATTTTAAGAAATGCTACTACCCTCCGTCCCTCCCGCCTTTCCCAGAACCCTCGCGACCTACCCGAGCCTCCCCCAACCCTTGTCCAGACATACGGGAAGCTTCCAAGACCAGGTGTCTCTTGGATTGCGCAGTGTGCAGTCCACAAGACAGGTGCGCAATGAAGGTGTGCAAGCGCAATATTGCGCAAGATCTCGTGTGGTGTGCAATGCGCAAACGATAGTCACAGGAGCGCAACAGTATGCAATTGCACTTTGCACAAGTGTTTGCACACCTGCCCAGCACTGTGAACACATAAGTTTTAACTACTCCTTATTTTGCTCCCTTGACCCCCAGAATGTGTTGCATTGCTGTTACCTGCCATTGGTAATCAATATGAAGCACTTTAAGTAGTTAGAAGGTTTATTTAATGTTATAACTTACAAATACAGTACTGCACAACAACACACAAATACATGTACATAAACACAAGGCAACATGTCAATGCCAATTGGTTTGGGGACAATTCGCAGTCAGGTCAGTTTGCCATCACAACAATAACAAGACAATTCGCCGTCGTTAATGAAGAAAGCTATGGGTGACGCTAGAATATAATTCAAAGGCGGCTACAGTGAGGAAGAAACAAGTTAATTATTGACTAAAGCTGCAACTAATAAATAATATCCAAAGCCTAAACTACTGAACAAAGACTTTGATGGATACCCCTGAAATATACTGTAGTTATTAAAAGTACTGACTGATTAATAATATTTATAAAAGTATTGATTAATTAATATTAAGCATATTTATAGAATGACGGGGAATTGTCCAGGGTGCGAATTGTCCTGATGAGGAATCTGCCATGTTTTGACAGGGAATTGTCTGGCGACGAATTGACCCGACAGCGAATTGTCTTGGAACCCGCCAATCATGGGTAATCATATAAATCAGGTTAACTGGTTACAAGGCTTTATTTAGTGCTTTAACTTTATTTTGGTGCTTTAACTTACAAGTACATACCAGAACAGTAAATATTTAACTTAAAAATACAGTACTGTACTGTGGAAAAGCAGTACAGTAAATTTTTAACGAACAAATAAAAAGGCAATACTCCGATGCCTCTCAGGTAAACTGATTATAAGACTTTATTTCTTGCTTTAACATTATTTAACAGTACTTTGACTTGCACATAAACTTGCCAGAACAGTAATGTAAATATTTTACTTACAAATACGGCACTGTGGAAAAGCAGTACAGCAAATCACACAATAATGTGATCAAAACAAACCATGCGTGCGCGCTGATGTTCGAGTATTTGGCCTTTCAAAAGCTTCTCTTGTGTAAATTTATAGTTTTTGTAATGGTTCTTTAATCTTACGCTGTCTTATACTATCCCAGCACTTACCACATATAATTGCGAGCATGTTCGGCGCGAGCTTACTGTATTAGATATTTCCTAAAAGCACTATTCTAGTGTTAATTACCTACATGTGCTGTGTTGCTTCCATGTTTTGGGATGTGACTGCTTCACTGTATGATGGCACTGTATCAAAGTTGTTCTGGCTATTTCAAATCAACTGAACTTAGGAATTACTTCTCACTTTCAATGGTCAGAAATCAAGTAATCTATTCACCAAGAAGGTATTATACTGACCCTTTCCACCTGAGTATGCAATTTCATAATTTATTCTTACTACCAAAAGATTATTTTATTCACGTCAGGATGCTTTTTGAACACGAGGATGTGACAGAAAGCGTTAGGAGAAATAATATGAGGATGTGACAGAAAGTGTTAGGAGAAATACATTGAGATGGTTTGGCCATATGGCGTGGATGGAGAGCGACAGAGTAATGAGGAGAATGTATGTGAGTGAGATGGAGGGGGGGAGAGGGAGGGGGAGGCTGAGGATGAGATGGAGGGATGGAGTGGAGAGGTATATGAGAGAGGGTGTGGGGTGAGCTGGCAGAAGGGAGGTAAATGGTGGGGGACATGGCGACATGGAGGCAATTTATTTGTGGCCACCCCTTAGGGGACTAAGGTGACTGACAAAAGATAAATGGATAGATTAATCCCTAAACCACTTGGGAACTATTTCAAACTAATCAAAACTGTCTTAGAACAGCAAGAATAAAATTTAACATGTATCATCAGATGGAATGGGTTAACAATTCTACTTACATCTGGAGGGATCTCTTCAATTCAAGAGGTCCATGAGCTCCTCTTCCTGGAATTACTTCCTTGATTTGTTGTGTAATTCACTTGGTAGTAAAGAAGTTAAACCACATAAGAATACAATATTATATACAGTAAAATAAAACCTATAATAAACAACAGCAATGTAAATTTAACTTATGCATTTACCCTACACTTGGAGACATTGCTCAATAGATCCTGATTATGTATATTACTGACAAGGCAGGTGCCATTATTCTGACATGATACTATCTATGAATGAACAGTCACATTGTTATTTCAAGATTCACAACACTCCTGAAAATTTAAGTACTGTTTGTGCAAAACAAACAATCCATTATTAAGCCCCCATGGCTGTTCAATACATGTATGGATGGGGTGATGAGAGAAGTAAAAACACGAATAATGGAGAGAGGGATAACGCTGGTAATGAATGGTGATGGATGGAATATCTCAAACTGCTGTATGCTGATGATGCAGCGCTACTTGTTAATACTGGACAAGAGTTTGGTAGACTAGTGCAGAGTTTTGTAGATGTCTGTGAGCACTGTGCTTTGAGTAAATGTAGAAAAAAGTGAAGTGATAGTCATTGTGAGACAAGGTGACTCCCAGTGTGATATTACAGTGAATGGAGAGAGACTGGAATGGGTGAGTGAGTTCAAATACATGGGTACAGTGATAGAAAAGAGAGGAAAATGTGCAAAAGAAGCGGAAAGTAAAGTGACACAAGGAAGGAAAGTAGTTGATGCTATGAAGGTCTTGATAAAAAACAGAGGCTTGAGTGTTGCAGCTACACAAGGCTTACATTGAAGGAGTGTTAGTTCCAACTTTAACTTTTGTATGTGAGATTATGGTGTGACATGAAAATGAAAAGTCAAGAGTAAGTGCAGTGGAGATGGGACTGCTGAGGAATGTATGTGGAGTACAAAGAGTGGACAGGATATGGAATACAGTAATGTGGTTCATGAAAGATGTGGAGTGGGGAAGTCTGTGGACACCAGAATCGAAGAGAGTGTATTGAGATAGTTTGGTTATGTGGAGAGAATGGATGACAATAAAGTCGTGAAAAAAGTATATCTGAGTGAATCTGAAGGAGGGAGGAGGAAAGGTAGGCCAAGAAGAAGGTGGAGAGACATGGTGGATGGGTTTGTGAGGAAGAGAGGTATGGAAGTTGGTGAGGCTTAGGGACTGACAAGAGACCAAGCTGGTTGGATGAATTTTGTGTGGAGAAACGAAAAACCAGAGATTTGGCATCCTTTCTAATGTGACAGCGTTCGGATTGACCTTATCAGATAGGTATATGTGACTCTACAGAACATGGTGGAAGTTTTTTGGCCTATCTGATGAAGCCAGAATTCCATGGGCTTGAATGATAAGTGAATGGAAGTTTAGCCCACTGAACTGGGCAAACTTAGGCTGTCTGGACGATGCTACTCCTCACCTTGCCCTACGGTAGGAAAGGAGGTCTGGATGATGATGATGATGATTAATATTATTATTATTATTATTATTAGCAGCAGCAGCAGCAGCAGTGGCAGCGGCAGCAGCGGCGGCGGCAGCGGCGGCAGCAGCAGCAGCAGCAGTAGTAGTAGTAGTAGTAGTAGTTATGAGCAAGGGCGAAGCCCTAGAGGGTCTCTCGTCAAGTAGTAGTAGTAGTAATAGTAGTAGCAGCAGCAGCAGCAGTAGTAGTAGTAGTAGTAGTAGTTATGAGCAAGGGCGAAGCCCTTGAGAGTCTCTCGTCAAGTAGTAGCATTTTCACAAAGATCAGCGGCTCGACCCGGCCGGCCCAACCATAATGCTTTTGAGATGCTTACTGTATATCTTGGCAACCACAGGGATGATCACTGCATGGTTTGCACCATGTGATAGCCCAATTGTTTAAGATTTGCTTCTCACAGGTTTCATCACACCCAAGAGGTGCAGGTGGCACGTGACACGCACCAAGTGCAGCATGTCGAAATTCCTCAAAAAAGGGCCACAGGCCACAGTTTGTTGTAAAGGCATGAAACATGATAGGTAGATGGCCATCAATATACTCTAGGCATCCTCGGGGTGTAAGACGACATTTCAACACTTCTGAATTTAAATGGTCTCGCTCATACCTCGCTGACAAAGGCGTTCTACTGGTGGTAGTAGTAGTAGTAGTAATGGTGGTAGCAGCAGTAGTAGTAGTAGTAACAGCAGTAGTAGTAGCAGTAACAGTAGTAGTAACAGCAGTAGCAGTAGTAGTAATATTACCAGCAGCAGCAGCAGTAGTAGTAGTAGTAGTGGGGGTGGTGGTGGTGGCAGGAGTGAGGGTGGGGGCAGGGGCAGGGGCAGCTGCAGTGGTGGGGATGGGGGTGGGGAGAGTGGCGGCAGTGGTAGTACTGGTAACAGTAGTAATTCTGTTCCATCAAGATTCTTTACTGAACTTAGAAAAAGCCTCTTCTTAACCCTTTAACCACGGGTGTCATTCCAGAATGACATTGAAAAAACTGGACCAAGCCACGGGTGTCATTCTGGAATGCTCGTGAATATTTTGAACACCGCGCGTTTTTTCTGTGCGCAAACTGTTTCACGCAAGAGTAGCTGTCGAGTTCTTTCACGCCAGCCCTCCCACATCTCCCTCCTCCCACCCCCCGGGGGCCCCCCCCACCCCTGCCCTGACACGCATCAGTCAGTATCTGTCCAGCTCTGCGTGACAATGGCGCTCTGTCCCGAGTCATCATCGCTCGCTTCCTCCTCGGAAATTCCTAGTGCTAGTGTGCCTTCGACCTCTACACCGAAGAAGGAACTCCCGATGGCGAGGCAGAAGGGGTTGAGCACCCCAGAAATTAGTACAGAGCTGGATAAAACTGTAAGTACAACTATGGATTGTGGCAGAGAGAGTGATACACTTACCGCAAGTAGTGATGATTATGCACTTATTCTGGGGAACCGTTTATGGTTGAACAATTGGGCAGTGACAGTGATGAAATTGAACATGTTGTCTCCCCCCCACAGCCCACAACTTACTCTGGAAAAGGGAAGGCGCCCATGGGGAAAATGGGTGTAGCACGTGGGAAGGGAGTGAAGTGGAAAATTACGTCTCCTACACCCGGCCCTAGCAAGCATTTCCCACCACTTTCCCGTTCCCCTAGCCCTATTGCCTTTACATCATCTTCATCTTCTGCCGTGCCCTCTCCTCAGTCAACATCATCTGAGGAATATGAATTCCCAGAGCCTGCACAGCGAGGGAAGGCAGGCCGTGCAGGCCGGGCTAGAACAAAGGGGATGCGTGGCAGCCGGAGGGCAAAGCGGGGTGATAAGCGGGGAAGAAAGGGAGGTCAGGTTTCACACCCGCCTGCCCCCCGCCCAGCTCCCTCCCCCTCACCCCCCCCAACTCACCCCCCTCCCGCTCACCTCCTGCCTCACCCATTGCCTCCACCTCAACTCCTCACCGGGAAAAGAGTGCAATGCGACCTGCCACTGCCACTGAACCACGCACCGGGAAAGTGGATGCATTTGTGTGGTCTGACGGTGCTGATTTTCAGCCACACAATCCGCTGTTTGACATGACAAACGCCGGAATACAGCCTGCCTTCCCATGCAACGAAGGAGATGACTTTGTGGACTACTTCCTGGCCTTCATGGATGACGAAATCGTGCAATTTGTAAGCGGTGGCTCAATCGGTAGAGAGGTGGCCTGCAGTCCCACCGGACCCAGGTTCGAATCCCGGCTGGGGCAGGGAACAGTTTAAGGATTTGAATTTCATTAAAATTAGGCTTTACTGATCTACCAGAAGACCCGCCGACATGTCGTAAAAATACCCCCGCTAATACCAATACACCAGTCCTGTATGAGACAGCCCTAGCATGTATTCATTATGGACGGTGGGTGTTAGCGCCGAAGTGGTGACATGTAGAGGTGTATGGTATGTAGGAGGACTGCTAGGCCTTGATAGCAGGCTGTGAAGCCTATGCCCAGAGTCGGACACATAAAAAAAAAAAAAAAAAAAAAAAAAAAAAATAGGTATGCAGCTCAGTGTGCAACAGAAGGGCTGGGACCTATTGGCTCACCAAAGCAAGTGTCGTGGTTGCCTGTAGGGATCAGAGAGCTGTATGTGTTTTTTGCTCTCATGTTCTTGATGCCCCATATCAAGAGACATGAGTTGGAGGAGTACTGGCTGGTTGATGACATCACTTCAATCCCAACATTCGGCAAGTACATGTCACGAGATCGGTTCCGACAGCTGCTAGGATACCTGCACTTCGCTGACAATGAAAACCCGTCCCAAACTGACCCTTTGTGGAAAGTAAGGGATTTCCTCAACAGGATTAGGGATCGATTTATGTGATTTTTCCGTCCTATGCAAAAAGTCGTCATAGATGAATCCCTGGTATTGTTCAGTGGACGTCTCAAATTCATGCAGTACATCCCCAGCAAACGCCACCACTTTGGGATAAAGTTCTTTGTGCTGTGTGACTGTGAGACGGGGTATATCCTTGATTTCGTTATCTACTCTGCAAGCACAATGGACGTGGACAGGAACGACCCCCTTGGCTTCTCTGGCTCCGTAGTAAATTGCTGATGGAGAGGTATTTTGGTGGGAATCATGTGCTGTACACGGACAATTACTACACAGCACCGAAACTCACCAAATACCTGGCTGAACACGGCATCAGCACTGTTGGCACTGTACGGAGCCACAGGAAAGAGTGGCCAAGTTTCCCTGAAGCATCATCCTCATCAAAAGAAGATGTGCATCTGAAGAAGTCTGACAAGCTTCTGGCGATCAGGTGGCACGACAAGAAGGTCGTGAATATGCTCAGCACCATCCACAAGGGGGAATTGCAGAGAATTGGGAAGGTCAGCCACAGGACGGGAGAGCCAATCATGAAGCCAGATGCCGTCATTGACTATAATATCAACATGAGACTTGTTGATAAGTCGGACATGATGATTGGCGAGATAGACTGTCTCAGGAGAAACACCCGATGGTACAGGAAGGCTTGCCTCCACATGCTCGACATGTGCATGCTCAACGTCTTCCTCCTCTACAAGACACAAGTCGGGGGCATAAGGCAACCATCCCTAAGACAGTTCTCCAAGACTGTCGTGCAGAAGCTGCTTGCAAGATTTGGTCAGGTGATGGCATTGGTCCCGAGGCGACACTCTGACACACAACCTGACCGTCTTGAGTGCCGCAATTACATGAGCCGGCACCAGCTTGTGAAATTGCCTCTCACCGCAGGCGGCAGGTTGTCACAGGGCCGCTGCAGAGTGTGTCATAACACCACACGGAGGCCTCAGGCGAGAAAAATGAGCACACACCAGCGCCAGGAATGCCAAGTCGCTCTCTGTGTGACTCTGTGCTTTGCCGAGTACCACTCTCTGAGTAAATACTGACAGTGACAGTGATATACAGTGATGCGACAGTGACGTGCTTTACCAATAATTGTATAAGGGATAATGTAGTAATAAGGGATATTTTGCCTAGAAAACAAAGTAAATATTGACTAGTATAATAAGTGATGTGGTAATAAGAAAATCTGCGGTACTGCTGTGATTCTGTGATGCGACAGTGACGTGCTTTACCAATAATTGTATAATATAGTAATATGAGATATTTTACCTAGAAAATTATGTAAATATGGCCAGTATATAAGTGATATGGTAATAGGAAACTCTGTGGCACTGCTGTGATTCTGTGATGCGACAGTGACCTGCTTTAAAAATAATTGTATATTATAATAATAAGAGATATTTTACCTAGAAAATTATGTAAATATGGCCAGTATATAAGTGATATGGTAAAAAAATCTGCAGCACTGCTGTAATTCTGTGATGCGACAGTGATGCAATATAGTAATAAATGCATTGTAAATATAATGTATATTACCCAGATTATATGTAAAATAGTAATAGAAGTTAGAAATAATGAAAACATCGCCGCTAACCAAACGTCAGTGAGCGTGTGATGCCGCAGTGACGTGCGGGCAATTACAGTGCCTTTTACCTACCTCAGTGAACACAGAGTGGGTGTTTATCGTATGTGCAGTGTTCATATATGTTTATAGTACTATTATCAGAGAGTGGTTGGCATTTGGTACTGGTGTGTGGGGCGTAAAATAGTGATTTTACACCGCTCATTTCTAACGGCACTGCCTGTCCAGTGAAAGTCCACAAAGTCATGAAACCTACATCACTGCAAAGCTGAAGGTTAGTACTTTCTAATGGTACCTTATTTTTTGCTCTAGCTTTATTCTGTGCAGAGTTATTAAGGTTTAAAGGTTTGTTTACATTTGGCTGGAACCCCTGCGGGAGAGGCCAGTCAGGGCAAAACAATGCCCGCGGTTAAAGGGTTAAAGAGGGTCAAGAAAGCTGTATGTAACCCTTCCAGCAGGAGAAAAAGATCTATGTAGAATAACAGTGTATGAAGATCCATCCATTCATCATCCAATCCTACATTGCCCCATGAGGAGCGTAGAAGCCTGGGGCTAGGCAAGTTGGTCTTGACATTTAAGATGAGAGTGACCAGCCTTACTCATCCTAGGGTGGCAATACATGAGCAATAAACCCCAACCACCCCTTGGATATAAACTTTCACCGACTCAATCCGATTGGAGCGCCATAATTACCCACTAAACCACCAGCCACTAAAATCTGGTTATACGATTACCACCCAGCGTAGTAAATGGTTTCCTGGTGTACAGGAAACCACTGGTTTGTCAC
Organism: Coenobita brevimanus; assembly: GCF_032717465.1. NCBI lineage: Eukaryota > Metazoa > Arthropoda > Malacostraca > Decapoda > Coenobitidae > Coenobita > Coenobita brevimanus. The sequence continues at coordinate 7,443,352 of NC_137015.1, forward strand.
TCAGTGTAGAGCCACCCACAGGCAGAAGCAAGAGGAAAGAATGAAGGAAAGAAAGGCAGAAGAGGGAGTGTAAAGTCACCCGTAGGCAGAAGGACAAGGAAAGAATGACGGAAAGGAAAGAAGGATGGTGGAAAGGAAAGGGCAGACACCTGAGAGCAGGACTACATCGAGTGAGTGGATGGTGAGCGTCCCCACCTACCACATGTATGAAGACAATATGAACAAAACAAAAAGGATAATCATAATAAAGATGTTAACAGCCTTGAGATAATCCTCCTCCTCCTCCCCCTCATCATCATCATCATCATCCTGACCTCTCTGTCCCACCTAAGGATGGGGTGAGGTAGAGTCTAGAAAATGAGGAGAAAGGATGCACAAAGGAGGAAGAACTACATACATATCCAATGAAATAGGTCAAACGTTCATTCACGCACCATTCAAGTCCAAAATGCTGGTTCTACCTCAATGACCAAGTAATCAACAAATTTCTGAAGGGGATGCATGAAAGGTCACTTCATCTACTATCACGTTTTTTTTTGGGGGGGGGGTGGGGGGGGGGTGGGGGTGGGGGGTTTATACGCTCTTGTCATGTGCTAATATATATATTATTCATCCAACCAGCTCGACAATCCTTAATCTCATCTTTCTTAATGTACCTTACTTTCTCACACTTTTATACCAGCAATATAAATTAACTTAAACATTAATGACCCTGAAAATGAGAAGAGATACTTAAAACAAAAAAGTTTAAAACAACAATAATATGTTCTGACCTGGCATTTATTCACTCCATTGATGGTTGCATACTCAATGACGAACAACTGGAGTGACGAACCAACAACCAGCTCACTAAATGTCTTGATGGCCTCAGTGTCCCAAGTGGGTCCCCTTGCAGGCATTAATTCCCACAGCCCACATGCCAGTGCAAAAGAGGGGATGTTCTCAAGGGAGTATTCAGGTGGACAACTGCGCACTCTGTTTGTGATATAAATGCTACGTGAATTCATTGACAAGGCTTTGTCTACATGTGGCTGTTTAATAAATATAGCAGACACAGTGTGTGTTTATGCCCTTTTAGTTTTCAGGCTATGTAAAGTCATTAACAATGTTTCATCTAGATTTAGCTGTTTAAAAGATACATATGCAGTTAATTCTTACGTTTACCCACTTTTTAGTTTACATGATTTCCATTTGATAATCATCATCACTAATCATCAACATTATCCTAACATTCTTCTCCCAACCTAAAGATGAGATAAGGTAGCATCTGGCAACATGGAAAGATGTATAAAAGGGAGAAAACTACTGTACTACCTGCATAGCTTGAAACATGGGCCAATTATTCATACATTCAAGTCATTGGAATCCTAGCTCCACCTCACTTGACTATGTAAAGTTAATGAAAAAGCTTCTTCTAGAGTCCACTTCTAGTCAATATGGGTATACACATGACTGTGCCATGGCAGAGAGAAGCAGTTCATTGTTTACATCCACTGATAGAAAGTTTGTGGGGCTCCCCAATGATGACCAAAGCAACGGAAGTATCAAATTAAACCAAACACGAGTAACAAAGACTGGAGAAAATGGCTGAGAACAATGTCCAGGAATATAAACAGGAATGGGCAATAATTAGTGAATTAGAAGAACAAACCTCAGAACAGGAGGGGGAGATAAAAGAGCTGAGAAATAGGTTAGAGTCTGCTCAAGCAGTGTTGACCGGGAGAGAATGGTGTCTGAATTAAAAGAGGGTAATGAAACAGCTGCAAGTGATATAAAACAGCTTAAATGGGAAAATAGGAGGCTGGAAGAGGAAAGGGAAAAGATGAAATGTAAACTTGACAAGTATGAATCTAAAACTAAGATGCATTAGGAACATATCAAGGAAATCCAAGAACACCATAAGGAAAAAAAAACTCAAAAGGAAGATGAAATAAGTATTAAGGAGATTTTACAACAACAGAAAAAAAAAAAACAGGATAAGGTGGTGAAGTGGTGAAGGCATTAAAGAGTAAAGAATCACTTGTCAGAGATGTAGCAGGTATGAAAAATGTGTAATTATCTCAAGTTTGAAAAAAAAAAAAAAAAAAAAAAAAAAAAAAAAAAACATGTCAGAGAGGTAAGAATGAAAAAGGGAAGAATTGAGAATGCAAAGGAAATAGTGTCAACAGTTATGCATGGAAAGGATGAAGCCAAAGAGGAGACTGAAGAAGTGTTTAGGCTGGGAAAATATGTGGCGGGAGGGGCAAGGCCACTCAATGTAGAATTTCAATATCAGGTCAGTGTAAATGAAATAATCAAGACTTGGAAATTAGTAGATACGGAAGGACTCAAAAATATCTGAATAAGAAGATATACAAATGAGGAGGAGAGAGCTAAAATAAAGGAAGCGATGGAAAAAAAAATGACCAAAGAACGGAGGAAGAGAAGACAGAGTTCTCTTTGGAGAGTTATGGATGAGAAATTGAGGAAGTGGTACTGAAGGAGAGAGGAAGAGAGAAGGACGGAATAAAAAACAATGCAAAAAGACTGAAAGTGGCATATGCTAATGGAGATGGTCTGATCTCAGCAGGGCTAGAAACAGATGATATTTTGAGTGTAAGTGAGACACACATTATGTGCCTCATAGAGACCAGGCAGAAAGAATACTGAATTCCAAATGGGAAATGGGAAACACAAACTATGGAGAAGAGATGGAAATGAAAAAACAACAGGAGGAGGAGTGATGACAGCAATGAAAAACTGCCTAAATGTGGATAGTGTGGAACTGGGAGAAGGTATACCTGAAGTGATAAACATGGTCACAGAAACCAAAAGGAAAGACAAGAGAGACATCACAGAAGCATATGACCCATCCAAGACATGGGCATGGAATAGGGAGGAATATCAGATGTTGTTCAATATGGTTAGACACCTACAAAAAGTGACTGAGAAAAGTAACAACATAATACAGATGAGGAACTTCAATTGTACAGAGGCAAACTGAGAGGAGTGGGACTCAGGAAGTAGTGAAAATTCATGGGGCAGTATACTATTAAATGTAGCACTGGATAATGTAATGACCCAGTGAGTCAAAGAAAAGACAAGGTTTAGGGGGGATGGCATACCAGCACGACTAGATCTACTTCTAACCAAAGAACCTGATGCAACTGAATCTCTGAAATGTGTGAAGAGGAAAAAGGAGGTAAATGATGATCTACGAAGAAAAATGAATGTGAACTACCCTGAAAATAGGAAGTTATTCTGAAAAGAGGTGCGGAAATATTGAAGTGAAAGCGGAAAGAAATGTGATGGTGTGAAGGATGTAGGTGGTAGATTATTAACCCATGGGGATGAAGTAAGGACCAGATGGAAAGAATATTCTGAAAGCCTGATGAAAGGGAATAAAGACAGCAATGCAGCTACAAACATGACTGGTTTTGGGGATGTGCAGAGAAGGAATGCAGCACCAGGAGACATGAAACTTGCACAGGTGAAGGGTACTGTGAAGTGGCTGAAAAATGGGTAAGCAGCTGGGGCTGATGAGGTGTATGCAGAGATGCTTAGGTGTAGTGGATTGAGTGGAATGATGTGCTTGTTGGAGATATGTAAGAAGGCATGGATGAGTGAAACTGTGCCTGAAGAGTGGAAAACAGCTGTGACTGTACCCCTGTACAAAAATAAAGGTGAGTGAAGTGAGTGCAAGAATTATTGTTGTATAAGTTTATTAAGTGTGGTAGGGAATGCATTTGGAAGAATTTAATTATTAGAGAGAGTAAGAGAGATCTCAGAAGTCCTAGTGAGTGATGAACAGGGTGGCTTTAGGAGTGGCAGAGGATGTGTGGATCAAATATTTGGATTGAGACAGACAGTGGAGAAGGCTTGTGAGAAGGACCATAAGGTGTTTATGGCATTCATGGATCTGGAAAAAACATACGATAAAATGGACAGAGAGGGATTGTGGAAAGTTCTGTGTATATATGGTGTAGATGGAAAGCTGCTAGGTGCTGCCAAGAGTTTTTATGTTGGTAGTGAGGCATGTGTAAGGGTTAATGGGCATCTGAGTAAATGGTTCACGTTCAGTATGGGCGTGTGACAAGGTTGTGTGATGTCCCCATGGCTGTTCAATACATATATGGATTGGGTGATGAGAGAAGTAAAAACACAAGTAACAGAGAGAGGGATGGCATTGGTAATGAATGGTGATGGATGGAATATCTCAAATTTGTTGTATGCTGATGATGTAGTACTGCTTGCAAGTACTGAACAAGAACTTGGTAGGCAAGTGCAGAGTTCTGCTGATGTCTGTGAGCATCGTGCCTAGAGCAAATGTAGAAAAAGTAAAGTGATGGATATAGAGCGAGAAGGTGACTCCTAGTGCACTGTTACAGTGAATGGAGAGGCACTGGAAGTGGTGAGAGAGTTCAAGTACCTGGGCACAGTGACAAAAAAGACAGGAAAATGTGCAAAAGAAGTTGAAAGCAGAGTGACACAAGGAAGAAAGGCAGCGGGTGCAATGAAGATCTTGATAAGAAACAGAGGCTTGAGTGTTGCAGCTGCACAAGGCTTACATGAAGGAGTGTTAGTGCCAATTTTAACCCTTACCATCCCAGGTATTTTTGCAATTTTATACCCACCCAATCCTGGACCAAAAACGGAAAAAAAATTTATTGCATAAAACAATCTAAAAGGACATATAAATCAAGGAAAAGCAAAAAAAAGTACTCCTTATAGGAGAAATAAGACCAGTATGGCCGTCCGTCGTGTTTTTAGCCCACGTTCCCGAGCAATGTTTTCCCACCCAGCTGGGCAGGATGAGAGAGAACGGGGGAGGAGAAAAGGGGATTCCCCTTTTTCAGTGTCCTCCACTGGCTCATATTCCTCCCCAGAATAGTCATCCAGGTCTTTCTCTTCTGAAGAATCACTAAATGAAGGGACAGATGGGTCCATGTGACAATTTCAACAGCCTCCTCCAGCCCAATGAGGCGGAAAAATGGCGTGATTTTCGCAACATTCTGACGCTTTGACGGACAGTGGCACACTGACGTTACCCACCCAAGCAGAACCAAACTCGGTACTACAACTGCTTGGACACAGTGTTGCCAATACATTAAGCTACTCCTTAGCAAAAAATAAGTTAGATTAAAGCAGTTTGAGACGTGCTACAGTGCTCGAATTTTGCTGTCAGCACCATCACGTCGCTGGGATTAATCAACATGTTTTGTACTGTTGGCACCATGCCAACGGCAGGATTGTACAGGTTAACATATGGATGTGAGACTATGGTGTGGCATGACTCTGAAAAGTCAGGAGTAAGAGCAGTGGGGATGGGACTGCTGAGGAATGTATGTGGAGTACAGAGGGTGGACAAGATATGAAAAAATGTGATTCGTGAAAGATGTGGAGACAGGAATTTGGTGGACACCAGAACTGAAGAGAGTGCACTGAGATAGTAGGGTCATGTGGTGAGAATGGATAACAACAGAGTGGTGAAAATGGTATACCAGTACCTGAGAGAATTTGAAGAAGGGAGGAGGCGAGGTAAGCCAAGGAGAAGGTGGAGAGATATGGTGGAGAAGTGTGTGAGGAAGAGAGGTGTGGAAGTTGGTGAGGCTAGGGAACTGACAAGAGATCGAGCTGGCTGGATGAATGTTGAGAGGAGATGTGCATGATCAGAGATCTGGCACTCCTATTTAATGTGACAGCGTCGGGATTGACTCTATCAAATACGTTTATGTGAAGCTACCAAATGTGGTGAATGTTTTTGGCGTATCCGATTATGCCAGGATTCCAGGGGCTTGAATGATAAGTGAATGGAAGTTTGGTCCATTGGATTAGGGAAACTTGAGCTGTTTGGACATTGCTACTCATCACCTTGCCCTAGGGAGGGAAAGAAGGTCCGGATGATGATGATGATGATGATATATGTGTGTGTGTGTGTGTTTGTATTTACCTAATTGTGATATACAGGAAGTGAGCTATGCTCGTGGGGTCTCGTCTCTGTTTCTCAGTAAGTCAAATACTGCTTTAAACTCATTTAGACTGGATGATCTCTTTGTCCAGGCTGTTCCACAGGTCTATGCATCTATAAGGAAAACTATATTTCTTTATATCCTTCAAGTAGCTTGGCTTCTTCAGTTTCATTCTGCGTTCGCTTGTTACACTCTTAACCCATACAAACAGGTCTTCTCTGTCAATTTTATCTACTCCCATCATGGTCCTGAACACTGCAATCATATCACCCCTCTCTCTCTCCTTTCCTCTAAGGAAGGCAAATCCAGCTTTTCCAGTCTCTCTCTATATGACAGATCTGCCAGACTAGGGACCATCTTGGTTGCTGTTCTTTGTATTCTCTCAATCTTGTTTATATCTTTCTTTTTGTGCAGGGACCACACTACTGCTGCATATTCTAACCTGGGGTGGATCATGGCCACTATCAATTTTTTCATCATCTCCTCATCCATGTAATGAAATGCTACTCCTATGTTGGTCAAGAGTTTATACGTCTCTCTAACTGCCTTGTTAATGTGTTTTTCAGGTGACAAACTGTCCTGGACCAGCACTCCCAAATCCTTCTCTTCTCTCGCTTTTGTGACTGGTTCATTACCCATCAAATAATTCAGTGATGGCCTCTTGGTAACTTTTACCCATTTCCAATATTTTACATTTCTTTGTGTTGAAATTCATCTCCCACATCCAGCTCCAATCATGTATCCTATCCAGATCCTCCTGCAGCATTTTACAGTCCTCCTCAACTACTACTTTCCTCAAGATCTTTGCATCATCAGCAAACAGACTCGCATAACTGTTCACTCCGTCTACCATATCATTTACGTAAATCAGGAACATTATTGACGCCAACATCGAGCCCTGTGGGACTCCACTTGTTACTTCCCTCAATCCAGACATCCTGTCCTTTATCACTGTCTTCATGTGTCTGTCTCTCAAAAAGTCTCCCATCCATTCCAAGAGGCTTCCCTTCAGTCCTCCTGTATGCTCTAATTTCCACAGTAGTCTCTTATGGGGTACCTTGTCGAAGGCCTTCTCCAAATCTAAATACACACAATCCACCTAACTGTCTCTCTCCTGTAGCACCATCAATCGCTCTTGAGTAAAAGCTCAACAAGTTGGAAACACATGACCTTCTACTTCTGAATCCAAACTGACTTTCTGCCAAAGTATTCATCTCTTCCAGATATTTTATCCATCTATCTTTCAGGATTCTCTAGCACAATTTTGCGACCATGCTGGTTAGGGATACTGGTCTATAATTCAGGGGTTCTTCCTTGTTTCATCCCTTATAAATTGGTACCACATTTGCCCTCTTCCATTCCTGAGGCACTTTCCCCTCTTCCAGAGAACACACAATTAATCTGTGAATCTTATCCACCAGTTGTTCTCTGCATTCCTTCATTACCCAATTAGAGATTCCATCTGGTCCTGGGACTTTCCTTACATCCTGAGTTTCCAGTAATTTATACACTTCCTGCACTTCTACTTTTATATCTTTTATCACTACATTTCTAGTCACTCCCGCCCCCTCCACAAACTCCCTTTCTTTAGTGAAAACCGATTGGAAACATTTGCTCATTATTTCAGCTTGCATTGCTGCATCTTTATAGACCTCTCCTTCTACTTTCAGTTTGGTGATTCATTCCTTTTGTTTCAATCTGCCATTAACAAATCTATACAACAATTTGGGTTCATCCTTACATCTGTCTATTATACCTTTTTCAAAGTTCCTTTCTTTCTCTCTACGTATTCTTGTACAGTATATTCATTTCTAGGTCTTTTATATTCTTCCTTTGTTCTGTTATTACCTCTCTTTCTCCAGTTGTTCCACACCATGTCCCTTTCTTTCTTTGCTATCATATTTCGTTTTCGTTTTCGTTTTTAAAGGCTCCAACATGCTTGCATGTGTCAGCCTTGGTCACCTAATGGCGGCTCTCCACACTACACGATCCATTGCAGCCTCCCTGTTCAGTCCCTTAACCCTAAGGTCACACTTAATGACCTCATCCCATGTCTTTCTCGGTCTACCCCTCATAACTCCACCCCCAATATTAACACTTCTCACCTTCCTCACCCAATTATCATCTCCCATCCTCTCCACAAGTCCAAACCACCTCAATCTACCTCTCCTCATCACAACACCAACACACTCCAGTCCCATCCTACCTCTCAACTCTTCCACTGTAGAGTTCAATTAAACCACTCCTTTTTCCTGTTTTCTTTCCCCCTTACTCTTGGCACATACTTTTCCACTCCCGAATTACAGAGGTCTAGAAAGATATCCCACTTCCTCTGTATCTCTCATTTCTCTGAATTTTCTCCAATCCACATTTTCAAAAAATTTTCTCAATCCTCTAAAGTTTGCTTTCTCAAAGTTGTATATTCCCTGCCTATAAAGCTTGTCTCTTGGCACCATGTTCCCTGTTATCATCTGGAACTCAATGACCACATGATCATTTTTTCCTATAGGACACAGACATTTCAAAGATTCAATTACATCACGTTCTTTGGTTGGCAGTAAATCTAATTCTGCTGGTGTGTAATCACCTCGGAATCGTGTCTCTTTTTTGACCCACCACGTCATTACGTTATTCAGTTATATTTAACAATGTGGTGCCCCACGAATCTTCACTACCTCCTGAGTCCCATTCCTCTTAGTTCATCTCTTTACAATTGAAGTCACCCATTAGAGTTATATTGTTGCTTTTCTCAATCACTTTCTATAGATTACTAACCATGTCCAATAACATCTCCTGGTATTCATCATTATTCCATGCTCTTGTCTTAGGGCGAACATACACTACTGCCATATCTCTCTTGCCAATCTCTTCAGTTTCTAATTTCATATTTATCACTTCAGCCCTACCCTCTCCCATTTCCACAGTATCTACATTTATGTTGTTCTTCACTGCTATCATTCCTCCTCCTGTTTTTTCTATCTCTTCTCCACAGTTTGTATTTACTATCTCCCATATGGACATCAATATCCTCTCTTAACTTGGTCTCTACAACGCAAACAACATCAGGTTCATGTACCCTTAAGAAATCGTTGATTTCTAACCTTGCCGATATTAAACCATCAACATTACTATATGCCACTTTCAAATATTTTTCGTTGTTTTTTGTACCCTTTTCTCTCCTTCTCTCCGTCAGTACCATTTCCTCAATTTCTGATCCATAACTCTCCAATAAAACACTGTCTTCTCTTCCTCCGTTCTCTGTTCATTTTTTGCCTTTGCTTCCTTTACTAACTCCTTTATTTTAGCTCTTTCTTCCTCATTTGCATCTCTTCTTATCCAAACATTTTTTAACCCCTCTTTGTCTGATAATTTCCATGTTCTATTGATGATTTCATTTACCATTACCTGGGCCTTAAACTTCACCTTCAATGGCCTTGCCCCTCCTTCCTTGTACTTTCCTAACCTAAACACTTCTTGTCTTTTCTTGAGCTTTGTTGTTACCCTCTATAACTACTGATATTATCCCTTTAACCTTACTCAGCTCTTCTCTTTCTCTTTTTGATCTTATTATCATACGTTTTTCTTTTACTCCTGAAATTATTACCCAGGTACATTTTTTCTTATCTGCTACATTCCTGACTAAAGATTCTCTACTTCCCAGTACCCTAACCACTTCTTTCTCCACCTTCTCCTTTCTTTGTTGTTCTGTAACCTCTTTCAAATTTACATTCCCTTCCTCCTGAATTTTCTTCCACCTTCTCCTTGATTTCCTTAATGTGCTCATCTTGCATCCTTGATTTTGATTCGTACTCATCTAGTTTACTTTTCATCCTGTCCCTTTCTTCTTCCAGCCTTTTTTTTCCCTCTTGAGCTGTTTTATTTCATTTGAGGCAGATTCGTTACTCACATTTAATTCAGTGACTTCTCTTTCTTGTTCAACACTGCATGTGCAAACTTTTTCCTGTTTATTCCGTAGTATTTTGATCTCTTTCTCCTGCTCTAAGGTCCATTCCTGCAACTCTCTAATTACTCCCCATACCTTTTTTAACTCCTGGACATTCCTCTCCGCCGTTTTATCTACTCCTTCTACTCTTGTTTGGTTCAGCTCAGTACTTCCATTTCCCACATCATCTTCGGAGAAGCCCACAAAATCCCCCTCACCAGATGTAATAAAAGCACCGTCCCTCTTTGCCATGATGCAACCATATGGAAACTTTCTCTTTCCACTGTATCTTGTACTCTTTATGACCAAATCCTGCATTTTTTTTTTTAAACTACTGTCCTACAGGACCACCACTCAAGCACTCATCCACATAATCACAATATGCTGGTCTCCTTTTTGCTACTGACTCAACGATTATTTCCCCAAAATCCAGGAAGAGCTCTGTCTCTGTCGGTGACGTGTGTGTGTGTGTGTGTCCTTAGAGACCTTACAGCTACCATAAATTGACTTAGGACCTCCCCCCACACAATATTAAAAAACACAGAAATCACAGTATATCACAATGTTTGTTCATGAAATGCCATTCATTAATATGAAATCATGTTTCCCCTGTTTTTCTGGACCAGTTGGATGCATTTGGGCATGGAATCACTTAGATCTCTAAAGTAATCTAAGGACATTTCCTTGCACCAAACATTTGTCAGTTCAGTCTTGAGGTTGTCCAGGTTGGGTGTGTTCTTCTCTGCCATGATTTTCTTCATCTTTGCCCAGTAGTCCTCTATCAGATTTAGATCCGGACTGTTGCCATGCCAGTCAAGAACCTCAATCCGATTATCCTGAAGTCGTTTTGTTATTTACCTCGACTTGTGACATGGAGCTGAATTGTGCATGAATAAGTCGTACCCACAAACAGAAAAAAGTTTAAGAAATGATCTTCCAGAACTTGAATGTACTGGCCACCATTCATCATCAAGTTCTTAGGAAGAAAGTAGAGGTCCCCTACCCATTTCACCTGCGAAACACCCCCGTACCATTACTGATCGTGGGTGCTTAACAGTCGGCACCATGTAAGCAGGGTCATATCGACTACGGGAGGCAGGGCGACGAACCTTGGAAGAATGCACCTGGAACACTTGAAATGTGCTTTCATCGGAAAACATAACTTTTCTCCACTCATTTGATATCCAGTGTGCATATTTCTTGGCAAACTGAATACGCTGCTTCTTCATGCGGTCAGTAAGAAGTGGTTTCTTGGCTGCGGTGCAGCTTGGCAAACCCAGCTCCTTCTGCAAGCAGTGTTGGACAGTTTGAATTGAGATGTCTTGTAACAGCTGGCGATGCATTCTCTTCAATTCTGCTGCTGTCAGTCGAGGATTCTTGATTACTTCCCTCTTCAGAAGCGTATCTGTACCTCTGGAAGTCGTCCTCTTCTTTCCATCACCATGCTTGTGCTCTGGTACGACATCAAGTGGCAAATCATACTAGATAGATAGATAAATAGATAGATAGAGAGACAGATAGAAGCAGGGAGTCAGATGATGAGAAGGTGTTGTGTCTGCGAGAATCGAGCAGTGCTAAACATGCTTACACACTCTTAACACTGAGGAAAGCTGACGACAGCAGCCAGTAAGGAGATGATGCAGTTAGCTGTCAGCAGTCCTCTCATGAACAAAGACCTAGTCCACCCACGAGGAACACACGTGACACACCCCTGCTACACCAGAATTTAGGAAAGAGAGCTCAGACGGAGATTAGCCACCGAACAGGCGAGAGAGGAGACAAGCGACCCTAGAGACAGGTCACGGAAGAAGGGCTTAGCGATTTGAGAGAGAGAGACAGATAGCGAGACAGGGAGGTAGCTACCCGGGACTTATATTCGTTCCGTGTGAGAGACTTGTTAATATTTCCAAGACAAATAAAAATAGTCCCATACTATTCTTTACCTCTCCTGTCACTACATGACATTTGGTGGGGAAGCTACTACAAGATATAAAAGCCGCTCGACCACAAGTCTAAAATATACATCTCTACAAGTAACTACAAAGTCTTTATGACACACACACATAATCAATCATTGCCTTCCTTTCATTCAGTTCACCACCCACCCTTGTCATCACTCGCCATGTATACCTGTGGATCATTTTACGCCTGAAGAGGGTATTGGCTATCACCAACCCCCTCCCAGCACAAATGTCCACTAGCGCACTGCCATTCTCATCTATCTCAGCAGGCACACCCCACTCACCAACTATTCCATCCACCTTCACATTCCCAACTTTACCATTCATATCACCGATCAAAAACACTCTCTCATTCCTTCCAAACTTTTCCATGCACACTTCTACATTTGTCCAGAACTCTTCCCTCACTCTTCTAGCACGATCTTGCGTTGGCACATACACACACACAATCGCCCACATTTGTATTCCAACTTTCAACTTTACCCACACAATCCTTGACCCAACTGATCCATACTGTCTTATGCTCTTCTTCCATCTTTTACTCACAACTATACATACTCCTTCCTTTACCCTCTGATTCTCACCTACTCCTGCACATATACCCCATCCATACACCCATTCTCTCACACTTTCTCCTGTCCATTTTGTTTCAGTTATTCCACATATATCCACTTTCGCACCCTCAAGCACCTGGACAATCTCTCTCTCTTTCACCTCATCATTCGCTCCCCTTACATTCCACGTTCCGATAACCATGTCCTTTGTCTGGTCCTTGGTCGTCATCGTTTGGTCAGTCCTTGTCCGAGGCTTATTGTTTGTTTTTTTAGTTAGTTGTTTTCCGGGGAGGGGCACTAACCCTCCACCAACCCTTTTAGTCGTCTTTTACGACAAGCAGGGATACTGGGGGAGTATTCTTGAAAACCCCCCCTACCCCCAGGGGGGTATATATATATATATATATGTATGTGTGTGTGTGTGTGTGTGTATATATGTGTGTGTGTGTGTGTGTGTATATATGTGTGTGTGTGTGTATATATATATATATATATATATATATATATATATATATATATATATATGTATATGTGGTAGATGGGGGCGCTCACCAGCCACTCACTCGATGTAGTGTTGCTCTCGGGTGTCTTCCCTTTCCTCTCCTCCATCCTTCTTCCCTTCCATCCTCTTCTGTCTTTCTTTCCTTCATTCTTTCCTTGTCCTTCTGCCTACAGATGACTTTACACTCCTTCTACTGTCTTACGTTCCTTCATTCTTTCCTCTTCCTTCTGGTTATTGGAGACTCTACGCTGAGTGGCAACCCAAATGGTTTCCTGTACACCAGGAATCCGTTTTCTATGCTGGGTGGTAACCATATAACCAAATTTTGGCACTTGGTGGTTTAGTGGGTAATTACGGCAGTCCAATCAGATTGAGCCAGTGAAGGGTTATATCCAAGGGGTGGTTGGGGGTTATTGCTCACATAATGCCACTCAGGGATGAGTGAGGCTGGTCACTCTCATCTTAAATGCCAAGGCCAACTTGCCTAGCCTCGGGCTCCTATGCTTCTCATGGGGGCAGCATAGGATTGGATGATGGATACATATATATATATACATAATGTCCATCCATCCATCATCCAATCCTATGTTGCCTCCTGAGAAGCCGAGGAACCGGGGGCTCAATCCAACTGGAGCTCCCTAATTAGCCACTAAACCACCAGGTGCCGTAATTTAGTTATGTGGTTACCACTCAGCACAGTAAACGGTTTCCTGGTGTACAGGAAACCATTTGGCTTGTCACTCAGTGTAGAGACATCTGTAGACAGAATGAAGAGGAAAGACTGAAGGAAAGCAAGACAGAAGAGGAAGGAAGGAAAGACTAGAGGAAAGGGCAGTCAACCAAGAGCAGCACTACATCGAGTGAGTGGATGGCGACTTATTTATCATTATTATTACAACCATCTTTTTCTTTTTTACTGAGGGCAGACATATAGTGACGACAAAGTTAAACTAGGCTATACCTACTTCTTCTTCTAGCTGAAAAAGTCTCTCTGAAGCTGAATATAATTGTCTTAATGTAGCAAAACTATACAATGATAAAATGTAGGTCACTAGGTTGACAGGGTCAAGTATTACAACACAAAGTTATGTCCACACAATGACAATGTTGAGTTTACCTTGGGAAGGTGATCTCCTCAGAATTGCCATAATCAACATAAGTGACAAAGACCCTCCCACTGTCAGCCACCACCAACTTGACGATGGCACGGTACCAGTTGTTGTCGCGGGTAAACTGCCCAAGGTACAACTGACCTGTAAGACAATGGTTAATAGAGTAAGATCTTGAGTAATGCATATACAGTTCCAAGCAGATGATGGGGAAATGCTATCTCAGTCATTGTACACATGCAGTGGGTCGTTTCTGGCTGACAGGTTACAACAGATTGCTGGTTGTTTCAACAAAACCCAGACACATTTCGAAACAAATACTGTATAATGACATTATACTATCACTCGTTTGTTCACTGTTGATGACACACGAGAGGAAAACACAGCTGTACTGACACTCAGCTGACCTGTTACATGCAAACATACACACAAGAGACACTGTGCAGGCAGGAAGTATGACACATTGCTCCGCGTTTGGCCAACTTGGCCAACAACTGGTCATACCTAATTAGTATCTTCATATGAGTCAAGCTCTGTACCAGGTTAAACTAAATGGTGTCCTAATATTAAACAGGAAGGTTTAAGGAAGAGTGTTGTTCAAATAATAAAATAAAACAAACTAGTGCAGGAATGCGCCAAGCAAGCTCGTCAGCTGACTGTGTTTAGTCTGTGCATCTGGGAATGTAAGTAGAATCTTTGCTCCTAGTACCACAAGATGTCCACATACTTTAATAAAGCAATTTTGGAAGAAGCTAAGAAGAGGGATAAAGGTAGAATGCAGGATGATGATTTCTACCAGGAACTGGTTGAAATGGAAATGTACAATAAGCTGGTAGAGCGGGGAAACAGACTGGGGAAGGCATTTCAGAGTGAAATGGATTAAATTAACCCCTTCGAGCATGATGACACGTTTGTTGTCAAATGGGTGTGGTTGTGACTATACTCGCCGACGCTTTCAGCATCATTAACCCCTAGGCACCGGGCATGGGTAGACCTATCCACGTCCCAGAACCAGGTTATTTTCAGGAAAATAAATTTTCCCTAAAATATTTTTTTTCATTACAAATCAATCACAAATTACAAAAAACACATAAAAAGCGCATTCTTATTCTCTGTTGGCAATTTGGAGGTAGTGGTGTGGTGTGAGGGAGCCGGTGTGTGGCAGCTGGGCTGAGCATGTTCAAGGTCGCAGTGGTGTGCTGGCGGTGGTAACGGAGGGAGGAGGAGGATTATCTTGCACCAAAATAAGTGTTGAGTGTGTCTTTGTTTCTCTCACTAATTCACAATGCCATATGAACACGATTTTACAACTAAAATAGCAAAAAAACACAAAGAAGTAATTAATAAAGATCAGCTTATTTTGTTTTCCATGATATTTATTTTTGAACAAATTTATGTTTATTTAGTCATTCACTATTATTTACACATTATTTCACTGTCTTTAGTAATTCCTGACAGTATGATACTCCCTAAAGACTGGCTATGGTCAGTACAAGCATACTCAAACACCCATACACTCTCCCCCACACCCCTCAGGACCCCCTAGTAACCCTCCTCACCACCCCACCCCTCCCAACCCCTACCCCTACCCTGAACCAGTATCAGCTGGTTCCAAGGCCACAGTCTCTACGCCAGCCTCCCACCACCCTCCACCACAGCCCTCCTCACTGCTGGACTGCCCTCCCACCCATCCCCCACCCTCATCCCCGCCCCCTCCCCCAGCCAGCCAGCGTGACCCCACGCATCATTTATGCTGGGACAATACTCAGAAGTCCATATGGCGCACTATGAAGTTCAAACATGCCCGTGAAAAATTAAAACATCATATGACGTGATTCGTAGGCCTCTACCAACATGTCATATGATGTGGACTGGTGCCTAGGGGTTAAAGCATAAAAACTTTCGTCAGAGAGAGAGTTTTCGGCCAATCGGCGTCATTTTTGGAGGCGTCATAGCCTCCCCGCTCCTCATCAAGAGTAATGAGTTGGTAACTGTGGGTCCTGATACCAGCAAGAGAGCAGACAGCTTATTCAGTACCAAATGAGCTGTGAGTGGGGAAAGTACTGCACGGTTCTGTCCCTAAAATTTCCACTCTTACCACCGTCCTGGCTGTGCAACATATTTCACTATACCAGCAGTGCTTGTGTATAGGGTTTGGGCACTGTTGTGATTAGATTTGGTGTTTGCAATAGGAAATTTGGTGTCTATGAAGCAATCCTGGTCGTTATCAGCCGTTGGCCCATTGAAGATTGTGCTACTGTTTCTAATCAACTACACTGCCTCTACCCTGCACCAAATGTTAGTATTCAGCTATAATAATAGTGACAGTGAATCATGTGAATATAGTGTGCATATCTAGTGTAAAAAGAATTGGTGAAATACTGTACATGCAGTAACTTAGAGGAAGGCAGGAAACTGCCCTACAGTCACGACACAGTGTGGGTACACAGTAGTTTTTTGCATTTTTCTCAAAAACTATGAGGCCTAGGATCACTGTTGTGGGCTCAAATGAAAGCCAATTAAATATTACACAGATTGATAAAATAAATGCATAACAGTGGCAAGAAAAGTTTTTCGCTAGAGCTCCCCGAAAAAAAAAAATCTTGTCTGTCGGAAATGGGTTTTACTTTTTTGCTCATTACTTGAACACTCTACCTCGTATCAAACTGGGACCTCCGGCATTCGAAAGCTAATAAAATTCTCTTTCGAAAGATGGTATAACATGCAGAGATTGATTAGTAAACATTTGACTTATGATGTTGGGAAGTAAGATGTATGCTCTTGAATGTTTATTCACACAGCCCTAATGTACATAGTTTTTTGTTTTTGTTTTTTTGCTTATCAGTTCAGAACAAACATCGATCAATAGGAATACAGGTCTCCTTCGCTATCCAATTGGGTTACGTTCCTAAATAGGCAATCGTAAATCGCGCAATCGTATACTGAACTTAAGGTTAAATGGGAAAAATAAGGATGAGTTCCTAGACTCATATTTATGTGCCTTTAAACTATACTGTACCACATAGTTTATAAATAAAAGATGTTTTATGTGCTGTACTTACGTGTCACACAAACTCGTCCTGGCATCGTAAACACTCGATCCTCACTCCCTCTTCACCCACAACACTAAACAATCGACGGAAGGTGTGACAAGGGAGGCTATAAATAAAAGATGTTTTATGTGCTCTACTTTAATGATAACAATCGCAAAGCAATGAATGACACACATCCAACTTAGAATTTGAAACATTTTCATAAACACTGACTTATAAAACTTACGTCACACAAACTCGTCCCGACACCGTAAACACTCGCTCCTCACTCCCTCTTCACCCAAAACACTAAACAATAGACGGAAGGTTTGACAAGCTCGTTTCACCAGCCTCCTTAATGTTGGCAGTATTCTTAATCACTGTTGATACTGCAGACTGGGCCAGACCAAGGGCGTGAGCAATGGAGTTTACCCCTTTGCCTCCCTCATGACGCCTAATGATGTTGAGCTTGGATTCCAAATATAAGCTCTTCCTGGCTCTCTTAGGCTTGAGATCAGAGGCACTAGAGTTTGCAAGCCGCTTGGAAGACATCACAGAACTTGTACTTGAGGTTAGGCGAAAAATAATAGTGAAAATCACGTCGCTAATGCACAGGAATACAAAGCTAGTGAATCAAATGGGAGTGCGGGAAAGACTAGGCTGAGCCAGGGTTGCCAGATTTTTGTGACCAAAAGTAACGGTAACAGGCCTCGAAAGTAGTGAATTTCGGTATAAAGTAGCCCAACATAATTATGTACAGTATATATACATATCTATCAATATATCTATCTACAGTATCTCTCTCCCTCTCTCTCTCTCCACGAGTATATACATACAGACGCAAATAATTTAACTGTGCACAACTTACCAGTTGAATGCTGCTCCATTAATGCTCCTGTAAGGTTGTTCGAAGTGATGTAAGCCTAAAGTTAATTAACACAGAACTCCTTACTTACTGCATTAACTAAATTTACTGCTCTTTTCTTTAAATTATGTCATTTCTTTTACATTCGCGAAACTAAGCTGTTTTCTTCTTCACAAAACATAACTCTTACTATTGGACTTAGTCATTTTTTCAACTTAATGAAAGTATTTTAGGAACTAAAGGAAAGTGTTTTCTTGCACCTCATTATAATTACACATTTAAATAATTATTCAGTAAGTCTCCACGACCAAGTCTTCGCAACTGAAGATTTTCAAGGTCTGCTTCTGCATCCACGAGTCGTAGATGAAGAAAACACGACTGACTGGGGTGGTAATCTCACACGTTCAGTTCAAATTAAATAGCCAATCAAGGATTAATGCAGGAGTGCGAGAAATTTAAAGAGGGATGATATGATAAATTATAATTCATTATCTTTTTGTGTCTTTAAAAGGTAATTATTCATTCATTCATTCATTGCCAGACGCCATGTATCCCAGACAGGGTGGCCAAGGGCTTAGAGTTAATTGTTTTACAGGGAGGGGCACTAATCCTCCACCAACCCCACTTGACGTAGGGATGCCAATAGCATCTGGTGTTCCCAGGCGGTCACCCATCCAAGTACTAACCAGACCCAACGTTGCTTAACTTCGCTGATCGAACGGGAAGCGGTGTACTCAACGTGGTATGGCCGTTGGCAAAAGGTAATTATATTAGGCTATATTTTAAATGATACATAATCACTAATCAACTTTTGACTTTCATCTCATTAGTAGCCCAAGTTAGCCCAACTTACTTTTAAAGTAGCCCAAAAAGTTGCAAGTAGCTAAATTCAAAATTTAGTAGTGCAAAGCTTCCAAAAGTAGCCCAATTGGCTACTTGTAGCCCAAGCTGGCTTTGATGGGTGGCCGCACCATCATCCTTGGCGTGGCGATCGCAATTCCAAACAAATGCCTATCGACTTGCGCTGAGGAAAGCTGGACCGACCGCACTTGTGCGATCGTAAGCGTGAGCCAGAGCAATCGTATAGAGACCCAAGGGTACTAAAGAAGATCGATCGCATACGCGAAATATCGTATACAGAGTGCATCGGATAGCGAGGGATTACTGTATGTGGGTTTTGCGGCAAAATAAATATGTCTGGGTGGTGAAAATAAGCCAAGAATACACATTTTTGGAGCACGCGGCAGGCTGGGGGGAGGGGAGAAAAGCTGGCTCGTCATGTATCACAAAACTTACTAACTTCTTCGCGCGCGAAAGGGTTAAGAAGCAACTGCACATGCAGAAGGAGGAAAATGAAAAATTAATAAAGGAAGTCAATAAGACACAACAATAGATGAGCTGACAGTTGAGGTGGGTTCACTTAGATGGAAGATTAATGAAAAAGCAAATACAGTTGTCAACCATGACAGTTTCATGGAAGAGTTCAGAAATGATACAGAGACAATTAGGAAAGTACACAATCCGACAGATCAGAGCAGTGATATTGAGGAGAAGATAACACAGGTGAATGAAGCAATGTAAAGCTACAAAAATGATGTGGAAACTACGTATGCTGAAGTGGTGAAAGTAAAGTAAGACTTATAAACAAGAGCTGAAGAAAAAAGCATTATAAAGAAAGTGAAAAGAATAATCCAAAACAATCCTATATTGGTCAAAGATTCAGCACATATCAACAAATCTATAGTAATCACAGGTACAGAGGAGGAAGAAATAAAAAAAACAAGATCTCGAGACAAAAAGGACATGGCAAATGTAATGAGCATATTGAAGGAAATATCAAAGGAAATCTGTACTAAAGACACAGAGGAACACAACAGGCTACCTGAAAGTAACCTTCCTGAGTATAAACACTGTGGAGGAGATACTAAGAAATGCAAAGAAACTTATGGAAAAAGAAGAATTCAAAAATGTATGGATAAAAAGATGCCTAAATCAAGAGGAACTGGAGTTACTAAAAAAAGAAGAGGGAGGAAGCAAAAACAAAGAATGAGGGAAGATCAGAGGAGGAGAAGAATACATTTTTTTATAAAGTAATTGGACTGCATGTACGAAAGTGGTGCATAACCAGAAGGGAATAAAAAGGAGGAAGGTAGTAGACACAAGTCATGACATGTATGTAAACAAGATGATTAAGTTGATGTACTCAAATGTAGATGGAATGGTATCCAAATTATTAGAGATGAATGATTATATCAAAGAAAATGAACCACATATTATATGCCTAACTGAAACAAAATTAACAACGATATCAAACGACATCCTAAACCTTGAGGAATACAATATACTGTATAGAGATGAGATAAGAACTTTAAAAAAGGACAAACACCATTTACTACACTGGGTGGTAACCATATAACCAAATTTTAGCACCTGGTGGTTTAGTGGGTAATTATTGCGCTCCAGTCGGATTGAGCCTGTGAAGGTTCATGTCCAGTAAGTGGCTGGGGTTGATTGCTCATGTAATGCCACTCAGGGATGAGTGAGGCTGGTCACTCTCATCTTAAATGTCAAGACCAACTGCCTTGCCCTGGGCTCCTACGCTCCTCGTGGGGCAATGTGGGATTGGATGATGGATGGTGGATGGAATTATAATAATAACAAAGAAAAATCTAAAAGTCAAAGAAACAGCACTAGATACATCATTGCAAGAAGAAGTGATTGCAGTTGAGATTAAAACATCTCAAAGGAAAGTAATTGTGGCAAATTTATACATGCCACCCAGATCAAACACATGGGAAAAAGGCGAATATGAAGATCTGGCAGAGAGTACAAGTCAGAGTTTAAGAGCATTCCTACATAGAATGGAGGAGAAATCTGAAAGAATTATATTAACTGGAGATTTTAATACAAATATAAATTGGAATACTCTACATAAATTATAAAAAGCCAGGAAAGCTGTTGGGACAAAAAGCTCCTGGATCTCATGCAGGAGTTTTTCCTAAGGCAACATGTAAAGGAAAGCACAAGAAAAAGAGGACGATGTACCATCAGTACTAGGTCTTATATTCACTGGCCAAGAAAACGACACTGACAATATAATGTGTCACCCTCCATTCGGCAAAAGCGACCATGCAGTACTAAATTGCAACTTCAGGATTGTATATGACATAGCTAACAGTAATGAATGTTACAAAAAGAGCCTAAACACTAAAAAGGGAAACTACCATGACCTACAGAAGTACTTCTTAGAAACAGATTGGGAAAAACAGCTTAGAGGACAAGATTTAAATGGTCTATCTATCTATCAATTGCAAAACGCTTCAATCCCGTTTGGGGTGGCCACAAACTAATCGCCTCCACGTCACCCTGTCCCCCGCCATTTCACTGCCCCGCTCCCAACTCACACCCCCCTCTCTCATATACCTCTCCACCCCATCCCTCCATCTCATCCTCGGCCTCCCCCTCCCTCTTCCCCCCTCCACCTCACTCACATACGCTCTCTTCGTCAGTCTTTCACCCTCCATCCTCTCCACATGGCCAAACCACTCCAGTGTATTCCCCCTAACACTTCCTATCACATCCACATCCACACTCCAATGCTCCTTTATATACTCATTTGTCAGCCTGTCTCTCCATGTGACTCCACAGGCTCCTCTTAAATAACTCATTTCCACTGCTCTCATTCTTGACTTGTGTCCTTCTAGCAACGTCCAAGCTTCACTTCCATATGTTAGAGTTGGTATCACAATACTGTCATGTAGTAACTTTTTCACTTCCATGCTCACTTCCCTGCTTCTTATCACTGCCCTCAAGGAACCAGCAACCTTTCTTCCCTGCTGTACCCTTTCAAGCACTTCACCCTCCAAACCTCCATCCTTACTCATTACACTACCCAAGTACTTAAACATACTCACATTTTCCAATTCCTCACCATCCAACCTCGCTGTACATTCACTGACTTCACCTCTCTCAAAGACCATCACTTTACTCTTCCCTACATTCACCTTTAGATTCCGTTTCTTACACACTCTCCCAAACTCATCCACCAAGCCTTGCAGCTCTCCTTTGTCTTCACTCAACAACACAGTATCATCTGCAAACAACAGTACAGGGAGTTTCCAAACACTACCCTCTCTCACCAGGGCCACTCCAACATCCACTACCCTACCTTGTACCTCTTTTATTACCCCATCCATGTACAAATTGAACAAACATGGAGACGTGACACATCCCTGTTTCAACCCAATCTTCAATGAGAAAAATTCACTCAGTTCACCATCCACATGCACTGCAGCCTTAGCACCATCATACATACTCTTCACAGCATTCAACAACTTCCCATCTACTCCATATATTCTAAATACTTTCCACAATCTTTGTCTATCCACCCTGTCATATGCTTTCTCCAAATCCATGAAAGCCGCATACAACTTCTTTCCCTTCTCTAGAAACTTTTCCATTAAAGATCTAAGAATGAATATCTGATCTACACAACCTCTTCCCTTCCTAAAGCCTCCCTGTTCTTCACCAATTAATTCCTCTGTTCTTTCTCTAACTCTGTCAATAAGTATCCTACCATACACTTTTCCTATTATACTAAGAAGACAGATGCCCCAATGATTACCACACACTTCTTTTTCCCACTTTTCCTTTGTACAAGGGAATAATTATACCTGACTTCCAATCCTCCGGAACTCTACCTTCCTCCCAGGCCAATCTGCACATTTTCCACATCCATTCTACTACTATCTCTCCCCATGCTTCAGCATTTCACCACACACTCCATCAATTCCTGGGGCTTTCCCCAATTTAACTTTCTTCACTACTTCCACAACTTCTATCCTACTGATTTCTTCCTGTCTTCTCACCTCCCTCCTTCTCCCAGCCATTCCCCAGCCACTTATACTCGCATTACTTCCATCCTCTATGTT
Source organism: Coenobita brevimanus (assembly GCF_032717465.1). NCBI lineage: Eukaryota > Metazoa > Arthropoda > Malacostraca > Decapoda > Coenobitidae > Coenobita > Coenobita brevimanus. The sequence goes on from NC_137015.1 coordinate 7,466,197, forward strand.
CAACAATTCCTTAAAGTGTTCTCTCCATCTGCCCACTTTTTCTCCCTTCTCCACTAGTAATCTTCCATTTTTATCTTTCACTCCCCTGCTAACTTCACTTCCACCCTGTCTTACTCTTTTCACCTCTTTCCAGAACATTTTCTTACAGTCCCTCCACTTTACACTCAAGTTCCTTCCAAATTCCTCATCCGCTCTCTTCTTACTCTCTCTTACTAATCTTTTCACCTCTCATTCTACATATAACTCTCTCTTCCGCCTCTCAACTTCTTCCACGCCCCTATTTCTCATCCATTCATTGTATGCTTTCTTCTTGTGTGCCACAGACTGTCTCACCTCTTCATTCCACCACGCTGTTCCTTGCACACCCCTCCATCTTCTCTTCATCCCACACACATCACATGCTGCACATATGTCTTCTGTAAATATCCTGCACACACCTTCCTCATCCCCCATCTGCTCCAAGTCATATTTGCCCAATCGTTCCTCCACTTCTCTCTTATACTCCGCCTTTTTCTCATCCTCTTGTAACCTTTCCACTCTCCTTACAAATGCTCCTTCTTCCCATCCTTCCCTTCTTCCATTTCTCCATCCTAATTGGACCTTGATTCTGGCCACCACCAAGTAGTTTTCAGAATGTCCACTCCCTCAACCTCTATAAGCTCTTGCATCCTTTACACATTTTCGCATCCTTTCATCCACACACACATAATCAATCACTGCATTCCTTTCATTCAGTTCACCACCAACCCTTCTCATCACTCGCCATGTATACCTGTGGATCATTTTGTGCCTGAAGAAGGTATTGGCTATCACCAACCCCCTCCCAGCACAAATGTCCACTAACGCACTGCCATTCTCATCTATCTCAGCAGGCACACCCCACTCACCAACTATTCCATCCACCTTCACATTCCCTACTTTACCATTCATATCACCGATCAAAAACACTCTCTCATTCCTTCCAAACTTTTCCATGCACACTTCCACATTTGTCCAGAACTCTTCTGTCACTCTGCTTGCACAATCTTGCGTTGGTGCATACACACACACACAGTCGCCCACATTTGTATTCCAACTTTCAATCTTACCCACACAATCCTTGACCCAACTGATCCATACTGTCTTATGCTCTTCTTCCATCTTTTACTCACAACTATACATACTCCTTCTTTTGCCCTCTCATTCTCACCTACTCCTGCACATATACCCCATCCATTCTCCCATTCTCTCACCTCTCCATTTCCTTTCAGTTATTCTGCATACATCAACTTTCGCACCCTCAAGCACCTGGACAATCTCTCTCTCTTTCACCTCATCATTCGCTCCCCTTACATTCCACGTTCCAATTACCATGTCCTTTGTCCGGTCCTTGGTCGTCATCTTTTGGTCAGTACTTGTCCAATGCTTACTGTTTGTCTTCTTAGTTAGTTGTTTTCCAGGGAGGGGCACTAACCCTCCGTGAACTTTATGAAATATGAGTCCAAAATTACATCCCACAGCACAAAGAAGCAGAAAAAATAAAGAAATGGTTTAAAACAGACTGTAAAAAATTCAAAAGAAAAAAGAGCCTTGTTCTGTAACAGATACAGAAGACACAATGGTAAGAGGACATATAACAACTATATACAGGCAAGAAACGATTATATAAGAATAAGGAGAGAAGCCCAAAGACAGTTTGAGGAAGACATCATAAATAAAAGTAGCGATCAACTGAAGCTCTTTTACAGCTACATCCGATGTAAAACCAAAGTAAATGACAAAATACAATCCATTATGGATGAGGGGATCGCCTATACACAAGAGAAAGACATTTGTGAAGCACTAAATAAGAATGTCCAATCAGTTTTTACAGAAGAAAATAATTCTGAGAAGGCTGATATACAACATTCATGCCCACACATATTACCTGATATACAAATATCAGAAAAAGAAATACAGGAGGAGTTAAGTAAATCAGACAAATGAAAAGCAAATGGTCCTGATGAAATTTCATGGTGGGTGCTACATGAATGTGCAAAGGAGTTAAGACCATTAGCTTTAATATTCAGAGAATCCTTGGGTCAGGTAAACTACCTGATATTTAGAAGAAAGCAAACATTGTTCCCTTATTCTGGAATGGAAATAGACAAAATCCACTCAACTACTGACCTGTATCACTAACCAGTGTTGTAAGCAAGATATTAGAAAAGCTGATAAGAAAAGTTCGGGCAAATCATCTAGGAGAGTACAATATGATAACAGAAAGACAGTTTGGTTTCAGAAAGGGAAACTCATGTGTTACTAATCTGTTGAGCTACTATGACAGAGTAGTAGAAACATTACAGAAAGGAGAAGGATGGGTGGACAGTATCCATCTAGATTTCAAGAAAGCATTTGACAGAGTACCCCGGCAAAGACATTTATGGAAACTGTACCATCAAGGAAGAATTCAAGGCAAACTATACTGTTGGATGCAAGATTTTCTCAGAGAAAGGGAAATGAGAACAGTACTATGGGGAAATTACTCATCATGGAGGGAAGTGAGCTGAGTTCCACAGAGATCAGTGTTGGCACCAATTATGTTTTTAGTGTATGTAAATGACACAGATGGCAACACTGGAATTGAAAGCTATCAAAATATGTTTGCTAATGAAGCAAAAATACAAAAGTATTACTAACACTGACTCTTGTAAAGAGCTACAAGAAGAAGGAAACAAACTTCATGAATGGAGCAATATATGGCAAATGGAATTCAATGAGGACAAATGTCATATAATCAAGTTTGGAAAAAGTGGAAAAAGACCTCATTGGGATTATAAGTTAGGAAGTAAAACCCTACACATATCAGAAAGAGAGAAGGACCTATGTGTGATTATCAATAACAGGCTATCTCCGGCTGACCACATCAGTGAGAAGGAACGGAACATGTATACACTGCTTGCAAATATGAGAATGGCATTCACCCATCCATCCATCATCCAATCCTATGTTGCCCCACAAAAAGTGCAGAAGCCTGGGGCTAGGCAAGTTTGTCCTGGCATTTAAGATGAGAGTGACCAGCCTCACCCATCCCTGAATGACATTACATGAACAATAAACCCCAACCATCACTTGGATGTAAAGCTTCACTGGCTCAATCCAACTGGAGTGCCATAATTACCCATTAAACCACCAGATGCCAAAATTTGGTTATATGGTTACCAACCAGCATAGTAAATGGTTTCCTGGTGTACAGGAAACCTAAATGAAGACATGCTGAGAAAGATAATAACATCATTCATCAAACCAACCCTGGAGTATGCATCAGTAGTCTGGAATCCTCATCTCAAAAAACACATAGATAAGATTGAAAAAGTTCAAAGGGCCACTACAAGATGGGTACCAAGCTTAAGGGATATAAGCTACAAAGAAATACTAGAAAAACTGAATCTACCTACACTACAAGAGAGAAGGAAAAGAGGAGACATGATTATGCTATATAAATGCGTTCGTTTCGTTTAGTTTTTAAAGGCTCCAACATGCTTGCATGTATTGGCCTTGGTCACCTAACGGCGGCTCTCCACACTGCACAATCCATTGCAGCCTCCCTGTTCAGTCCCTTAACCCTGAGGTCACACTTAATGACCTTGTCCCATGTCTTTCTCGGTCTACCCCTCATAACCCCACTCCCAATATTAACACTTCTCACCTTCCTCACCCAATTATCATCCCCCATCCTCTCCACATGGCCAAACCATCTCAATCTACCTCTCCTCATCACAACACCAATACACTCCAGTCCCATCCTGCCTCTCAACTCTTCCATTGTAAACCCAGCCCCTCCAGGCCTTGGACGCATGGACGCACTGCACATCCACCTAATCATTGTCATTTCTGTACGTCTGAGCCGGCGAATATCTTCCTCCTTCACTGCCCAGGTCTCACTACCATACAGCATTACACTCCTAACACATGCTGCACACAAAGACCCCTTAGCACGTAGGGAGAGTACTCTCAATGTCAGGAGAGGCAAGAGCTCCCTGAACTTCTTCCAACCACTTCTCACCCTAGCCACAGAGCCAGCTCCAGCCCCACCTCCAGCACACAACATCTCCCAAATAACAAAACTCTTCCACACACTCAAAAGATTCACCAGCAAGTTCAATCCTTTCACGTCTGACAGTCTCCACCTGCTCATATAAATGCATATCAGGAAAGGAGAAAATAGACATATATGAATATATAACCTATGGGGAAGCATTAGCAGGAGGAAAACGCAAAAAACTGCATAAAAAAAAAGAGGCGATAAAGACGTAAGGAAGTTTAGTCTCCCAAACAGGGCAACTGATCAGTGGAATGCACTACCAAATGAAATAGCGTGTGTCAAAACAATTCATACATTCAAGGATATGTATGATAAAAATGGTTTAAGACATGGGACAGTATGAGCTTGACTCATTCCTGTAAAGATACAATTAGGTAAGAACTCAAGATGTACAAATAGCCACACAAAGTCATACTCACAAGCACAGTCACACATATGAAGTAAGCTGATAGCTGCATGCTAAAAGTCATATTACTTTATCACACTTTTTTCTAGGTGGATTGCATCATATTCTAATAAATTAAGTGACTGGGTACATGAACGTATCTTAATTAATGTAAAACAAAACTGAAAACTCGTGTCATTCTGAATGGCAACACCTACTTCCCATCCTAACCATGTCCAACATCCCAGATTTCTATCCCTATATGCCCTCCACCCACCCTACATGTCTACCACTTCCTCCTTTTCGACTGTAGCAGGCCATCTAGAAGCAATTCATATCTAATGTGCTCAGGCTAGGGTGGTGTTTCTGTTTGATCCCCTCTAAATTTCCATGTGGCTGAACGAATTTAAAATCCTATACATTATTGCTAATTTACCAATACTGGCAACCTTACAATCGTTCCACCTACTGACCCCCCCTTCTTTTCCTCACCCATCCACAACCACTACCTAATGCAATGGGTATGAGCCATTAGTTAACATTTGCAAATTGTGCTTATAGATATGGCTCACAGATTTACACCTGAGTATTCTCCAGAGCTTACACAAACAAAAACTCGACATTAGGCAAATATCATTCATGTGAAGCAGGTAATGCTGATATGGTTACTATTATCACTCCTGTCCCCCTCCTCCTCCTTCCCCCCACCATCTCTTAGTTTGCCACCTCTGCCCACCCTCCTCTCAATGGCTATCACTCCCACTATCACCCCCCCTACCATTCCCTGCACTCTCACCCCCTCTCACGAATATTAACCTGTCAGCTACAAGCGACCCACCACCTGTATACCAGAGCTGAGATAGTGTTTCCCCTTTATCTGCTCAGAACTGTGCCTGCTATTGGCAGGGTACTGTGACAATGTCCCTTTTGGAGACCAGGGACCTGAGTCTAGGCTACCACCAATTCAGAACATTTAAGGGTATTAGACTGACCTACACCCCTCATGGTATCTACATGATAGATAAACCTCTGGCCACCTACTGGACTTGAACCGTGGAATGCTGGGTACACCGCACTCTGACCCAAACATTCCATCTACTGTGTCACCAAGCACCTTCATACGAATACCCATGGGGGGTGGGGTGGGGGGGGGGAAAGCCAGTACAAAAATAAGATAATATGTTGTCAATCTATCCACAGCCAGATGCCTTTATCTAAGAAGGGTTGGCTACATGTCATCCTGTAATCTATCATCATGCTGCCCTCTCTCCAACTCACACATCTCTCTTATACCTGCCCTCTCTCCAACTCACACATCTCTCTTGTACCTCTCCACTTTATACCTGCATCTCCTCCTTAGAGTCCTCAATCTCAACCTTCCTCTTCCACCCATTCATCTCATTCATATAAACTCTCCTATTCAATCTTTACTTTCCATTCTCTCCACATGGCCAAACCATCTCCAGGTACTCCTACTACTTTCTAGAACATCTACTTCAACATCAGAATGTTCTTTCATTTCATTATTTGTCTCTTCATGGAACTCCACATGCAATTCTCAAATAACTATCAACAAGCTACACCAGGATAAAACATTGACTTCCAACATTCTGTTATTACACCTCCAGACATACCAACTTTGGGAGGCTCTGTTAAAAGCGAACTCTTCCTGGCAGCAGCATTGATCTTCCTAAAGAACTTGGTGGCCTTCTCAGTGTCAACACGTCGTTGTACAAAGAATGATGATGGAGTCTGGATATGTACTACATCAATTTCTTCTTCCATCATCACTGAAAAAGCAGCCAAGTAAGAAAATAACAATCTTCATATCATTGCAAAAATATAAATGAATGAATAAAACAAAGACAGTCCTATGGTACACCTTTTGGAACAACAGGGGAGGGGGGAAAGGGGGGGCTACCGTGATCCTGATCACATACAGGGAGGAAACTGATCTACATCTCAAACAGTATTAAAAAAAAGTAATCCATCCATCCATCATCCACCATTATGTCGCCTCACGAGGAGTGCGGGAGCCCCGGGTTACGCAAGTTGGTTCTGACATTTAAGATGAGAGTGACCAGCCTCGCTCATCCCTGTGTGGCATTACATGAGCAATAAACCTCAACCACCCCTTGGATATAAACCTGCACCGGTTCAATCCGATTGGAGCACCTTAATTACCCACTAAACCACCAGGCTCCATGATTTGGTTATATGGTTACCACCTAGGGCAGTAAATGGTTTCCTGCTCCATGATTTGGTCATATGGTTACCACCTAGGGCAGTAAATGGTTTCCTGGTGTACAGGAAACCATTTGGCTGGTAACTCAGTGCAGAGTCACCCATAGGCAGAAGGAAGAGGAGGAAGAGGAAAGAATGAAGGAAAGAAAGACAGAGGAGGGAATGTAGAGCCCCTTGAAGGCAGAAGGAAGAGGAAAGAAAGAAGGACAGGAAAAAAAAGGTAATAAATAATTAGTTTAAATCCAGACACCTCTAAAGGGGTCAAACCACTGCATATTATGGTACAACCTTCATTTTTACATTTAGTGCTCTAATACAAAAAAGTCAGCTGACAAAGCAATACAGTACACTTCTCTTGCTCTGAACAGAATAAACCTCATTCAAGTACCAGCCTCACCCTCTTTCCATTTCTCATTCTGCATTCATTAGCACCTTCTGGCATCAGCATGCTTTTCTAATGCTGCCTTTCAGATGTGAGCCATCTTGAGCATATCCTTTTGTGAAAAAAATCTGTTCAATAAATTACGCAAGTTTAAAACCTGAAATGTACGAATGCTGTGATTGTATGATTTCATTTAACTCTCTCTCTCTCTCAATCTCTTCCTCCAACTCACATACACTCTCCCAGTCAATTCCTTATGCTCCATTCACAGCACATGACCAAACCATCACTCAGTATTCACTCTTTAACAATTTCCAGCACACCTAAATCAACACCATTCCCAAACTTTGTTGTGTCTGTCTCTCCACATAACATTTAACAATGGGAAATATGACTGATGATGATTCAATGACGGACTGATGGATGGATGGACAGACAGATGGACTGGCGGCAAAAGCGGTGACAACGACAATGATGATGATAATTAAAGATGAGCTATAAATATAACACTACATGTTGTCATCTTGGTCGGATGGAGGGAAGTTGTGGCAGACGAGAGTGCTGAGTGAAGTGAGGTCATTGAGAGGCTGCGACTGCGGGATGTGAGGTCCAAAACTGGTGGCAGTTCACTTGCATCTCCTCTACCAAATCCTCTTGGATTTGTCTTTGGTCGTGCTCCCAATGCTTCCCACAGCTTCCAGTTCTCCTCAGGCTGAAAAAAATATCTACAACTGAAATCATATTAACTCCCTAAATCTGGTGGCTGTCTTAAGCTTGTTTTTTGCTTCTTCCATATGATTTTATTCAACGTAAGAGTACCCTAGTACCGGAAAAATTAATGAATACAATCTCTAACCCCTTCAGTTCAAAATGTCTCTTGAACAGTAAAGTACAAAGTATAAAGTAATACAAAAGAAACCAAACAACAACAGACCTAATAGTCATTATGCAGCTGTCTGTACAGTGAAGTTTATGACTATGATACAGTACCTAATTCTATAAGATGAAGAATAAGAACAGCAATGCAAGAAGGCTCCCCCCAACCCATCCACTAAATCCTCCAGCTGAATGTGACAAGAAAAGTGAGGACCACAATGCAGCACCAAAAAACTGCCAACAAGTGAGGACCATCATGCAGCACCAAAAAACTGCCATGGAAATTTCACAGGAAGGATTGAAAAAATATATCAATATCTATTTATCTATACATATACAGTAATCCCTCCAATATCCGACGTAATAGAGCCATAGGCAGGTCCGGATAGTGGTCCTGTCCGGATATTGAGCCCCAGCTTACGGACTTGTACTTATGGACCCTAACTCAAGAGAAACACCTATACAACTCCCTCTGGACATGCATAGCACCTATTTAAGACCCAAATCACACCAATAAGGCACATAAAAGACTGATATAAATCCAAAAGAACCATAAAATGAGGTTTTTGAGGTAGGTTCATACAATATTCAACATTCTGGGTACTTACAAGTCCCTGGCTCCTGGACTGGTAGTTATGGACCCTAACCTAGCCTAACTAAGAAAAACACCTACCTACTGCACAAGCATAGCACCCAAGACACAGCATATTCACACCAATAAGGGACATAAAAGAGTGAAATGAGGTGTCTGAGGTAAGTATAGTATGGAAAATACAGTAAAGTACAGTATGAAACATTCTGCCTACTTACAGCAAGTCCATGGCCATCTCGATGAATAACTGCCTCCTCTCGGACTCTGACAGTAAGAAGGATTTCCTGAAGCACTTGCAGTACACTGTTCATGAAGTCTTGCACTGAACTTAGTCATTTGCACTCAGAGGTCCGTTCTCTTCACAGTGCACACTCTTGTCTAACTTATGCTCCATTGTAACTTACTAAGTGTTGCTCTCTGCACTTTAACTTTTCCCACTCTTCTAACCATTTTCTAAAGCAAAAACACACGTCTATTTACGTTAAATTTAGTTCAAAAATTGTCTTTACACTCACAACTGTAAATCCTTAACACAACGCACTGTTTTTTTCACTGCACAACACTGTAAATTCCCGTGTGGTCTAGTGGAGAAGTTCTTGGCGTCTATTCACTGTCAGAGTCTGAGAGTATCACTGGCAGGTGACCTAGGGGTGCGTCGCTGGGTCATGGTGATGGCGTACCTACCGCAGACGACTCTGAAGATGGACGCAAATTCACGTCGAGCGGTGACTCAACCGTGGCTGATGTGCTGGGCTGTGGCTCGGAGCATGAGGGCCTGTCTTGGGGAGGCAACGGAGTGGAGCCAGGGCTGGGCATAGCGGGAGTCATGGGCCTGAAAAAACTGTCAATCGTTGATTGACGCAAGGAATGACAATTCTGACGATTGATGATGCGCTGCCTGAAAGCACACACTTCCTCCACAAGTCCCAAGGGCCCCATCTCCCTGTCACAGTCTGGGTGTTCCAGGTAGTCGAGAACGAACTCTAGGTGTTCCCGGAGTGCGCTCAGCTTGGGGATGGCTGGAGTTGTGTCATGCTGAGAGGAGTCCACATCATCGTCGCCGTCCTTGTCAGAATCTTCAAGCTGGGTACTGATACCTGCAACTGAAGATGAGATCTCGATATCAGACAACGTCTGATACCCAGGATCGCCCTCTTCATCATCCAACCACTCACGCACATCGTCCACATCAACATCGTTGCCATGCGTACGTAGACGTGCATGGAAGTCATCCACGTCAAAACCTAGGAAATCATACTCCACATCCGTTCCGAGAAGCAGACGGGACCAACCATTTTCTAGAGTCTTGACAGGGACTTCCTTTCAATCACTGGCCCAGTTGTAGATTGCAGACTTGATTTTGTAGCGGCGAAGGTTCTCCTCAGTCCGCTGGCCTCGTGTGTCCCGTCCCTCCCTGCGCTCGTCCTCGTCCTCGAGAACAACCATCACCTCGTCCAGGAACTTCCGACGGTATAGGCACTTTGTTGCCACGATCACTCCTTGGTCCATTGGTTGGATGAGAGCAGTCGTATTAGGTGGCAGAAACATGCACCTAATCCGGCCATTCTCAGCCACCAAATCCTTATCGCACAGGTGGGCAGGTGCATTGTCGAGGAGAAGGAGGGCCTTTACCTGGTCGCGCGGGATTCCCAGTGTCTCTGTCTGGTAATGTATGACCTCCTTGACGAAGTGGCAGTGGAACCAGTCTTTGAAGATCTGGGCTGTAAACCATGCCTTCAAAGAATGGTACCAGACGACAGGAAGGACATCAATCACCCCACGAAGACACCGAGGCTGCTTTGCACGACCAACAATAACGGGCTTAAGCCAGTGAATGCTGTTAACATTGGCACAACACAAAGCAGATATCCGTTCCTTGGAGAGCTTGTGGCCAGGTACAAGCTTCTCCGTCTCCTCGGCTAGAGTGTTCTTTGGCAAAGAGCGATAGAATAAACCAGTTTTGTCAGCACTGTAGACTTGACCGAGAGTGAGGCCCTCCCTGTTGATCAAGCCCTTCACCTTGTGCCGAAACTCGTCAACTCCATCCTCGTTAGTGTCCAAAGCTTCGCCATGAGCTTTATGGTTGGTAAGGCCATGCCGTAACTCGAGCGCGAAGAGCCAACCCTCGGATGCCTTGAAGTCTAGGGCGTCGTGAAGCCTGGCGAACTTCTCAGCAGCAGCCTTCAGCTCCGTACCACATACTATCACACCAGCAGCACGTTGCTGTTGATACCAAATCAACGTGGAGCGGTCGACTTCAGCAAACTTGGGGGTAAACATCACCTTCCTCTCCACGTTGTGTTTGCTTCTCGACAAGAAGTCAGCCGTGTACTGCATGAGTTTGTCTCGGGATCTCTTAATATCAAACAAAGTAGATCGGGCCAGGTTGAACTCGCGGAGGATGCGGGAAGAAGACCACCCCACATCTACCTTCTCCACTATCTCCCGTTTCTTCTCCAGAGTCAACACCACTCTCTTCCTCTTCTCAGGCGGCGGGGCCATCATCACACACACGAAGGAGAGGCACGAGAGCAGCAGGAGTTCCTGCAGCAGGTAAGGCACCACCACAAAAGGGAGCATGTGCGCAGCCATGACGACGAGCGTGCACTTACGACGAGGGACAGGCGGAAAGTGGGGAGGATGCAGGGGTGCTCTAGCAGACGTATGAGGAATGACGCACCACAACAAAGCTGTCCTGCGCCCCGCGCGCCAAGTTCAAATTACGGGCAGGAAAAAATTCATTTTTTATTCGATTTTTATGTGGTTTTCGGACCATTTTGGGAATATTGGATCCCAGGATAATTATGTTCGGTTAGTGGGGATGTTCGGATACTGGGCGTTCAGATATTAGAAGGATTACTGTACATCTATCTATCTATCTATTGCCAGACGCCTCAATCCCGTTTGGGGTGGCCACAAACAAATCGCCTCCAAGTCGCCCTGTCCCACGCCATTTCACTCCCCTGCTCCCAACTCACACCCCCCTCTCTCATATACCTCTCCACCCCATCTCTTCATCTCATCCTCGGCCTCCCCCTCCACCTCACTCACATACACTCTCTTCATCAGTCTTTGACCCTCCATCCTCTCCACATGGCCAAACCACCTCAGTGTGTTCCTCATAACGCTTCCTATCACATCCACATCAACACCACAACGCTCCTTTATATCCTCATTCGTCAGCCTGTCTCTCCATGTGACTCCACAGGCTCCTCTTAAATAACTCATTACTGTACATATATAAATATATATACTGTATACCTATCTATCTATCTATATATACCATATATATACTGTACCAATATATATATACAGCACATAAATAAATAAATAAATAAATACAGTAAATACATAAATATCATCACCATCATCAGCAGCAGCCATTGAGGTCCACTGCAGGACCGGCCTATCACTACCGAAGCACGGACAATACGGCCAATGTATCTCTACCCAGTGGCTTTGACTGTCTGGCAGAGACTGTATGTACGGTGAGAAGTGCTCGTGAGTGTGACTGTAGTGTTGTAGTGACTTTGGATGTGTGTGTAGTCTGTGAACCAAGCCAACTGGGTGCAAACATACTAGTATGTGACACTGGTTCAACCACAGCACCCCTTATGTCTGCCAAAGTGGTCAGTGGCTCGGTGAAGGCTTCCCAAAGTTTTTACAACTCTGGCGGTAGGCAAACCCACGTCCACCAGTGTGCGAGACACACACTCTACCACTGTACCACAGAGGCTCCAAATGTATATATGTAGTACAGAGAAGGAATGCAGTACCAGGAGACGTGACACTCAAACAGGTGAAGAGTGCTGTGAAGCAGCTGAAAAATGGGAAAGCAGCTGGGGTTGATGAGGTGTGTGCAGAGATGCTTAGGTGTGGTGGAGAGAGTGGAATGAAGTGCTTGTTGGAGACATGTGGGGGGCATGGATGAGCAGAGCTATGCTTGCAGAGTGGAAGAAGACTGTGACTGTGCCCCTGTACAAGGGTAAAGGTGGGCGAAGTCAGCGCAAGAATTATCGTGGCATGAATTTATTGAGTGTGGCAGGGAGGGTATATGGAGGAACTGTTATGGGGAGGGTGGGAGAGATATCAGAGGTCCTAGTGAGCGATGAGCAGGGTGGCTTTATGAGTGGCAGAAGATGTGTGGATCACATATTTGCAGTGAGACAGATAGTAAAGAGGGCTTGTGAGGGGGCCCATGGGGTGTTTAGGGCATTCATGGATCTCGAAAGAGCATATGACAAGGTGGACAAAGAGGGATCGTGGAAAGTTTTGCGCATGTACGGTGTAGAGAGTAAGCTGCTAGGTGCTGTCAAGAGTTTTTATGATGGTAGTGAAGCATGTGTAATGGTTAATGGGCACCAAAGTAAATGGTTCACAATCGGTGTGGGAGTGCGACAAGGTTGTGTGATGTCCCCATGATTGTTCAATATATATATGGACGGGATGATAAGAAAAGTAAAAACACGAGTAATGGAGAGAGGGATGGCATTGGTAATGAATGGTGATGGATGGAATATCTCAAATTTGTTGTATGCTAATGATGCAGTACTGCTTGCAAGTACCAGACAAGAACTTGGTAGACTAGTGCAGAGTTTTACTGATGTCTCTATGCGTCGTGCCTTAAGAGAAAATGTAGAAATGAGTAAAGTGATGGTTACTGAGAGAGAAGGTGACTCCCAGTGCGATGTAACAGTGAATGGAGAGAGACTGGAATTGGTGCGAGAGTTCAAATACCTAGGTACAGTGATAGAAAAGAAAGGAAACTGTGAAAAAGAAGTGGAAAGTAGACTAACACAAGGAAGAAAAGTAGCTGATGCAATGAAGACATTGATAAGAAACAGAGACTTGAGTGTTGCAGCTGCACAAGGCTTACATGAAGGAGTGTTAGTGCCAGCTTTAACATATGAATGTGAGACTATAGGGTGGCATGAAAATGAAAAGTCAAGAGTAAGAGCAGTGGAGACGGGACTGCTGAGAAATGTATGTGAAGTACAGAGGGTGGATAGGATATGAAATAATGTGATTCTTGAAAGATGCAGAGTGAGGAAGTCGGTGGACACCAGAATCGAAGACAGTGTACTGAGACTGTATGGTCATGTGGAGAGAATGGATAACAACAAAGTGGTGAAAAAGGTATATCTGAGCGAATTCGAAGGAGGGAGGAGGCAAGGTAGGTCAAGAAGGTGGAGAGATATGGTGGATGAATGTGTGAGGAAGAGAGGTTTGGAAGTCAGTGAGGCTAGGGAACTGACAGGAGATTGAGCTGGCTGGATGAATGTTGTGAGGAAAGTGCATGATCATGGATTTTGGCACCCCTTTTTAACATGGCAGCGTCTGGACTGACTCTATCAGATACGATTATGTGAAGCTACAAAACGTGAAGAATGTTTTTGGCGTATCCGATAGAGCCAGGATTCTGGATGTTTGAGTGATGAGTGAATGGAAGCATGGCCCATTGAACTGGGCAAATTTGGGCTGTCTGGACATTGCTACTCCTCACCCTGCCCTACGGTGGGAAAGGAAGTCCGGATGATGATGATGATGATGATATATATATATATATATATATATATATATATATATATATATACATATATATATATAAGGCCCCACGTGCAAGAGTATACCCATGCGCCACCTTGTCGAAAATTGAGATAAGCTATCCCACAGTCCCTCAGAGTATATACTTTCATGTGGACTTGGTGGATGTCATGTATGACCCAAGACATAAGGGCAAAAACCCATAGAAATAACACTGGGTTTACATTGCCACCCTTTATCAAGCGTTTTTCACCACTATGTTAGAGCAACAGTATACCCATGTGCCATACTCGAGGAGAATGGCTTCTCAGCGTGCCATTTTATGGGTGCAGTAATGTTATCAAACACCAAGGCAACGAGGATAGTCTCGTCCCAATCCTCTTTGCTGCGCTGTAGTACAGTAATACTAATGCTCTCGTCCCCAGCTTTTTCTGGCTGACCAAGCAGTGTGAACACTCTGTTGTGTGTGTCATAACCTACGTATTTTCGGTGGTTATAATCAAGGAAACAATATCCAGTGATAGTGAACATGTGGATGATGTGGAGGCCTATGGCTTTGTGTTCATTAACTCTTTCAGTGAGGTTAGTTTTTTTATTGAACTATATTTTATTGCAGCAACCACTGTATTAATAAGATTATTAATGTAAAACATCATTCTTCCTAGTATTATTGATGTTATTTTGTTTGCTATTGCATTTAATAGATGTAAAGTGTCTACTGTTCACATAAAAAAACAGAACAACGAGGACCAGAGGAAAAAAAAAAAAAAAAAAAAGGTGCGTATTGATAGTTTTTTTAAAAACTTTATAAGACTTACTTTTTTTCACAATAACCAGGTCAATTCATAACCAACCACTCTAGAGACATTCAACTTCATCTTACAGCATAAAGAAACTCACTAGCTATTGGCCTGCAGTACTAGCTTATGCATAAAAGTAGCAGCATTGTATGCTAATATGAATTTTTTTTTTTTTTTTTTTCCAGGAAAATACAATAGTACCTTTACCAAAAAGTTTTTCGATAAAGTAGAGACAATCAAATTTAAAATTATGTAAATGCCATTATCCTAGGTATAATAGTTTTTGCAGTATCGTCATTCAAAGTTCTAAAAACTTTAAACGTGATTTCTGCCACTTTTAAAAAATGGCGCATGGGTATACTCTTGCACACGGGGCCTCATATATATATATATATATATATATATATATATATATATATATATATATACACACACATATATATATATATATATATACACACACATAAATACAAATATATATATATATATATATATATATATATATATATATATATGTATAAATATATATCCCGGTATATACACATTACAAATAAATAAATATACATATATAAGTATATAAATAAATAAATATACATACACATATACAGTATATATAAATATTGTATACATATACAGTAATCCCTGTACTATCTGGACACCCACTTTCCGGACATCCCCATTTACCGGACATAGTGGGCCTGAACCTTTGGAACCCACAAATGGCCAAAAAAAGAAAAAATCTCCCAAAATCCGAATTTTTTCCCACCCGTAATTTGAAACTGCCGCGCGGCGTCGAACAGCTGTTACACCACGGACCCTCCCCCCTTCCTTCCTCCCCCCTCCCCGCTCCCCTGTCAGGATTGCCATTGGGTATTTTTCATTACCAAATGTGGGCCAATTTGGTCATGAAAAATTTGTTTGGTAATGAATCAGAGTAATGCATTACCAAACGGATTTTTCACGTGTATGAGGATACACAGGATAGAGATGGTGGATTGTCTGCTCTCTCTGATTAATCTAGTAGCCAACATAATGTGAAAATAATCAACATGCTGTTAATTATAAGAAATGTGATTACATGTATTTCCACTTGTATATATAATTAGTGAAGAATAAATGCTAGCTTTACGAATTTGGTAATGAAAAGTTAAATTTGGAAATGAAAATTGAAGAGTTTGGTAATGTGGCCATTGCAATCTGGCAACTCTGTTTCCCCATCACCAACACCCAAACCAAACAGTTATTGCCTAACTTCGATCGTGGATGTAGCATATCATAATGGGAGCCACATGTGCTCATTTTCTTGTGAATATACAGCGAATAAACTGCAATACCTTGCCACTAGACCACATGGGAATTTACAATGTTGTGCAGTGTTAAGTAATTAGAATTCAGAGTGCAAAGGATTAACTGTGGAGTTCAAATGGCGGTTTTGAAACTGGCCTGGTGCAATTAACAATGTGCAGTGTTAAACAGTTATAACTCACAGTGCAAAAAAATTACTAAGTGCAGCACAACACTGGATTACTGTACGTGCTTCAAGAACATTTTCACCACTGCCAAAACCTTACAAAAGGCGGCCACAAACGTGCTGTAATTACCCTGGATGAGGTACAGTCACTTCTAATTCCTCATTCTTAGGTTCCTTTTCGTTTATTTCAAGCTTTATGTCCATTATTGGTGTGAACAGGGTCTTAAATAGGTTTAAATATGTGCTATGCATGTCCGGCAGGGAGTTATTTAGGTGGCTTTCAAAATTAGGCTGGGTTAGGGTCCATAAGTACCAGTCCATGAGCCAGGGACTTGTTGTAAGTACCCAGAATGTTTCATATTGTACTGTATTTTCCATACTTACCTCTAAAACCTCATTTCACTCTTTTATGTCCCTTATTGGTGTGAATAGGGTCTTAGGTGCTATACATGTGCAGTAGGGAGGTGTTTTTCTGAGCTAGGCTAGGTTAGGGTCCATAACTACCAGTCCAGGAGCCAAAGACTTGTTGTAAGTACCCAGAATGTTAAATATTGTATAAACTCACCTCTAAATCCTCATTCTCTGGTTCTTTTGCATTTATTTCAGTCATTTATGTCCCTTATTGGTGTGATTTGGGTCTTAAATAGGTGCTATGCATGTCCAGAGGGAGTTGTATAGTTGTTTTTCTGAGTTAGGGTCCATAAGTTCAAGTCCAGGAGGCTGGGGCCCACTATCCAGACAGAACCACTTTCCGGACATGCCTTTGGCTCTATTCCATCGGATAGTGGAGGGATTACTGTATATTAAAAAATATATACATATATAAATATAGAGAAACTGTATATACTGCATCAATATTTGTATATGTATGTAAGTATTTATATATATATATATATATTATATATATATACATATATATATATTTTTATTTATTCATTGCCAGACACCATAATCCTGTCAGGGGTGGCCATTTAACTCTGAGTTATTTGTTTTATGGGGAGGGGCACTAACCCTCCACCAACCCACTTGCTGACACGTAGGAAGCACGTATGGTTTGGTTACATGGTTACCACCCAGCGTTGTAAATGGTTTCTTGGCTTACAGGAAACCATTTGGCTTGTCACTCAATGTAAAGCCACCTGTAAAGGTGAACTCTGCGGATTTCGCCCACTTCTCAGAGCTCCGTGCGTGTTATGCTAATGCACCCAAGTTACAGTAATTAAATTGTATTAAATCGTACTAATTTTTTGCTCTCCGTGCTGGACACAAATCATTCTGGACAAACGCGTGTTGGATGCGAGGGTACTGTATATATATACAGTAATCACTCTAATATCCGGACGCCCAATAACCGTACATCCCCACTAACCGAACCTTATCGTCCTGGGATCAAAAAAAAAAAAAAAAAAAAAAAAAACCCACACACGATTTTTTGCCGTCCGTAATTTGAACTTGCCGCGCGCGCTGCGTGAGAGCATTGTTTTGGTTCGTCATTCCTCCGACGTCCGATAGAGCGCTGCTGCATCCTCCCCACTTCCCGCCTGTCTCTCACCGCAACTAGACCTACGCTGTTCGCCATGGCTGCCCACGTGCTCGCTTTTGTGGTGGTGCTGTACTTGCTGCAAGGCCTCCTGCTGCTCTCTGCCCTACTCTTAGTGTGTGTGATGATGGCCCCGCCTCCTGAGAAAAGGAAGAGAGTGGTGTTGACTCTGGAGAAGAAACGGGAGATATTGGAGAAGGTTGATGCGGGTTGGTCTTCTTCACGCATTCTCCGCGAGTTCAACCTGGCCCGGTCGACTTTGTTCGATATCAAGCGTTCCCGAGACAAGCTCATGCAGTACACGGCTGACTTCTCGTCGAGAAGCAAACGCAACGTGGAGAGGAAGGTTATGTTTACCCCCAAGTATGCAGAGATCGACCGCTCCACGTTGATTTGGTATCGACAGCAACGTGCAGCTGGTGTGATGGTACATGGAACGGAGCTGAAGGCTGCTGCTGAGAAGTTTGCAAGGCTTCACGACGCCCTTGACTTCAAGGCATCCGAGGGTTGGCTCTTCGCGTTCAAGTTACGACATGGCCTTACCAACCGTAAAGCACATGGCGAAGCATTGGACGCTAACGAGGATGGAGTGGACGAGTTTCGGCACAAGGTGAAAGGCTTGATCGACAGGGAGGGCCTCACTCTCGGTCAAGTCTATAACGCTGACGAAACTGGCCTATTCTATCGCTCGGTGCCAACGAACACTCTAGCCGATGAGACGGAGAAGCGTGTACCTGGCCGCAAGCTTTCTAAGGAATGGATATCTGCTTTGTGTTGTGCCAATGCTAACGGCATGCACCGGCTTAAGCCCGTTATTGTTGGCCATGCAAAGCAGCCTCGGTGCCTTCGTGGGGTGATGGATGTCCTTCCTGTCGTATGGTACCATTCTTTGAAAGCATGGTTCACAGCAGTGATTTTCAAAGACTGGTTTCACCGTCACTTCGTCAAGGTCATCCAGTACCAGACGAAGACACTGGGAATTCCTCGCGACCAGGTAAAGGCTCTCCTTCTCCACGACAATGCACCTGCCCACCCGTGCGACAAGGACTTGGTTCCTGAAAATGGCAGTATTAGGTGCATGTTTCTGCCACCTAATACGACTGCTCTCATCCAACCAATGGACCAAGGAGTGATCGTGGCAACAAAGCGCCTGTACCGTCGGAAGTTCCTGGACGAGGTGATGGTTGTCCTCGAGGATGAGGACGAGCGCAGGGAAGGACGTGACAGTCGAGGCAAGAGGACTTTGGAAAACCTTCGCCGCTACAACATCAAGTCTGCGCTGTACAACTGGGCTAGTGCATGGAAGGAAGTCCCTGTGAAAACTCTTGAAAATGGTTGGTCTCGTCTGCTTCTCGGAACAGACGTGGAGTACGATTTCCTAGGGTTTGACGTGGATGACTTCCATGCACGGCTACGTACGCACGGCGACGATGTTGATGTGGACGATGTTCGTGAGTGGTTGGACGACGACGAGGGCGATCCTGGGTATCAGACGTTGTCTGATATCGAGATTGCGTCTTCGGTTGCTGGTGTCAGTCCCGAACTTGAAGATTCCGACGACGAAGGCGATGATGATGCGGACTCCTCTCAGCAGGACACTACTCCAGCCATCCCCAAGCTGAGCGCACTCCGGGAACATCTAGAGTTCGTCCTAGACTACCTGGAACACCCGGACTGCGACAGGGAGATGGGGCCCTTGGGACTCGTGGAGGAAGTGCGTGCTTTCCGGCAGTGCATCATCAATCGCCAGAATCGTCGGTCCTTGCGTCAGTCAACGATTGACAGTTTTTTCAGGCCCGTGACCCCCGCTGTGCCAAGCCCTGGTTCCACTCCGTTGCCTCCCCAAGACAGGCCCTCATGCTCTGAGCCACAGCCCAGCACATCAGCTACAGTGGAGTCACTGCTCGATGTGAGTTTGCGGCTATCTTCAGAGTCTTCTGTAGTTGGTACGCCATCACCACGACCCACCGATGCACCCCTTGGTCGCCTGCCAGTGATACTCTCGGACTCTGACAGTGAATAAACAGCAAGAACTTCTCCACTAGACCACACGGGAATTTTGAGTGTTGTGCAGTGAAAAAAACGGTGTGTTGTGTTAAGGTTTTCAAGTTGGGAGAAAAGACTCAGTACAAAAGAAATTTAACGTAACTAACCTTCTTTGTTTTGGCTTTGGAAAATTAAAAAAAACTTGGGAAAAGTTAATGTCTATCTATCTATCTATCTATAGCCCGACGCCCTAATCCCGCAAAGGGTGGCCGCAGACAAAACACCTCCAAGTCACTCTGTCACCCACCATTTGACTCCCCTCCCCTCAACTCACCCCCCCCTCCCTCATATACCTCTCAACTCCATCCCTCCACCTCATCCTCGGTCTACCCCTCCCTCTCCCTCCCTCCACCTCACCTACATACACCCTCTTAGCCAGTCTTTCATTCTCCATTCTCTCCACATGTCCAAACCACCTCAGTGTATTTCTCCTAATCTTTTCAACCACATCCACATCTACCCCACAACGTTCCTTCACTTCTTCAGTCGTCAACCTGTCCCTCCACGTCACTCCACATGCTCCTCTCAAGTAACTCATTTCCACTGCTCTCACTCTTGACTTGTTCCCCTCTTGCAATGTCCACGCCTCGCTTCCATACGTCAGGGTAAGGATCACAATACCATCATGCAGTGACTTCTTAACTTCCATGCTCACCTCCCTATTTCTCATCACTGCTTTCAGTGTACCAACAACCTTCCTTCCCTGCTGTACCCTTTCACGTACTTCATCCCCCAAAGTTCCATCCTTACTCATCACACTACCCAAGTACTTGAATGCACTCACATTCTCCATATCCTCACCATCCAACCTCACTGCACACTCTGTGACTTCATTCCTCTCAAACACCATAACTTTACTTTTGTTTACATTAACTTTCAGCTTCCTCCTCCTACACACTGTCCCAAATTCATTCACCAAACCTTGCAACTCCCATTCATCTTCACTCAACAATACTGTATCATCAGCAAACAGCAACACCGGAAGCTTTCAAATCTCACCCTCATTCATTAGGGCCACCCCCACATCCACTGCCCTACCTTGTACCTCCTTTACAACCCCATCCATAAATATATTAAACAGCCATGGAGACATTACACAACCCTGTTTCAGTCCCACATTGAGATCAAAGAACTCACTCAGCTCACCATCCACTCGCACCGTAGCCCTGTGCAACACTTTAAGTAAATGGAACATTATTTGGACTAAAGTGAACACTGTGAAAAGAACGGACTTCTGTGTGTTAGTGACTAAGTTCAGTGCAAGACTTCAGGAAGAGTGTAGTGCAAGTGCTTCAGGAAATCGTTCTTACCGTCAGAGTCCGAGAGGAGGCGGTTATACATCGAGGTGGCCAGGGACTTGCTGTAAGTAGCCAGAATGTTTCATGTTGTACTATTTTCCATACTATATTTACCAGAATGTTTCATATTGTACTTTTTTCCATACTATACTTACCAGAATGTGTCATACTGTACTTCTTTCCATACTATACTTACCTCATGCATGTGCAGTAGGAATGTGTTTTTCAGAGTTAGGTTCGGTTAGAGTCCATAAGTACCAGAATGTTTATTAATGTATGAACATACTTCTAAACCCACATTTTATGTTTCTTTTGCATTTATTTCAGTCATTTATGTGCCTTATTGGTGTCATTTGGGTGTTAAATAGGTGCTATGCATGTCCGGAGGGAGTTGTATAGGTGTTTCTCTGAGTTAGGGTCCATAAGTACAAGTCCATAAGCTGGGGCCCAATATCCGGACGAAACCAATATCCGAACCTACCGATGGCTCTATTGATCCGGATATTGGAGGGGTTACTGTATATATATACACTACACTCGCCTAATTCACTTTAATTTCCGTCTGAACTCATGCCGTGAGTTGGAAAAACGTGAGTTAAAAAAAACATACCTTATGGAGAAAAATATATTTGATTCTGCCATGGTGTCAGGTAGACTAGTACTGTATAACATTAACAGAACCCCTCTTAACACCACTTAACACTAACATCCTGTGTCAGAAGTATGTACTGCATGTCTTATAATGATAATAAACAATATTAAAAGACATTACATATCCATGCCTAATAATAAAAAATACTGAAAATCATTTTCCTAAATCCTACTGATGACAATGCTTACGTCGACAAGACGGGTAGCGGTTTCACCACACTAGCCTAGTTGCAGTACTGGCCACTGGGTGTAGGTGGCATGGGTGGAGAAAGCATTGTTCTGATTGGCCGCACAATCACAAGGACTGTGTGCTTAAATATGACTGGCTTCCAGTCGCGAGTTAAATATCTCATCAGAAATAAACCATTATCTAGTGGAAAAACGCGAGTTACAGCATTTTCCGTGAGCTTGGTGGTAATGGTGACTTAGATAAGGACACTGTGCATTAGATAATTCTTGAGTTAGAAGTCCGTATGTGTATGTGCGTATATATATATATATATATATATATATATATATATATATATATATATATATACAGTAACCCCTTAATTCACGTGAACTTTTTTCACACGAATTCGGTTCTCCACAAATTTTTGTCGTACAATAATTAAAACATAAAATTATAGTATTCAAATAAATAATTTTAATATATGAGAAACTAATATACAGTAATATAAAAATGCCTACCCGCTGCCTGTGCGCATACATGTGTGTGTGTGTGTGTGTGTGTGTGTGTGTGTGTGTGTGTGTTAGGTATTTACCTAATTGTGATATACAGGAAATGAGCTAAGCTTGTGGGGTCCCGTCTCTGTTTCTCAATAAGTAAAATTTAGCTTTAAACTCACTTAAGTTTTTAGACTGGATGATTTCTTTGTCCAGGCTATTCCACAGGTCTATACATCGATAAGGAAAACTATATTTCTTTATATCCTTCAAGCAGCCTGGCTTTTTCAGTTTCAATCCGTGTCCTCTCGTTGCTCTCTTATCCCTTAAAAACAGATCTTCTCTGTCAATTTTTCTACTCCCATCATGGTCCAGAACACCGCAATCATGTCGCCTCACTTTCTCCTTTCCTCTAAGGAAGGCAAATCCAGCTTTTCCAGTCTCTCTCTGTACGACAGATCTGCCTGACTAGGGACCATTTTCGCTGCTGTTCTTTGTATTCTCTCAACCTTGTTTACATCTTTCTTTTTGTGTGGGGACCACAATATTGCTGCATATTCTAACCTGGGGCGAATCATGGCCACTATCAATTTTTTCATTATCTCTTCATCCATATAATGAAAAACTACTCTTATATAAGTCAGGAGTTTATACGTCTCTCTAACTGCCTTGTTAATGTGTTCTTCAGGTGACAAACTGTCCCGGACCAGCACTCCCAAATCTTTTTCTTCTCTTGTTTTTGTGACTGGTTCATTACCCATCAAATAATTCAATAAAGGCCTCTTGGTACTTTTACCCATTTCCAATATTTTACATTTCTTTGCATTAAACTTCATTTCCAACATCCAGCTCCAATCGTGTATCCTATCCAGATCCTCCTGCAGCATTTTACAATCCTCCTTAACCTCTACCTTCCTCAAGATCTTTGCATCATCAGCAAACAGTTCACTGCGTCAACCATATCATTTACATAAATCAGGAACATTACTGGCGCCAACACCAAGCCCTGTGGGACTCCACTTGTTACTTCCCTCCATCCAGACATCCTATCCTTTATTATTGTCCTCATTTGTCTGTTTCTCAAAAAGTCTCTCATCCATTCCAGAAGGCGCCCCTTCAGTCCTCCTATATGCTCTAGTTTCCACATTAGTCTCTTGTGGGGTACCTTGTCGAAGGCCTTCTCCAAATCTAAATACACACAGTCCACCCAACCATCTCTCTCCTGTAGCACGTGAATCGCTCGAGTAAAAACTCAACAAGTTGGAAACACATGACCTTCCACTTCTATATCCAAACTGACATTCAGCCAAAATATTCATCTCTTCCAGATATTTTATCTATCTATCTTTCAAAATTCTTTCGCACAATTTTGCGATCATGCTGGTTAGGGACACTGGTCTATAATTCAGGGGTTCTTCCCTGTTTCCTCCCTTATAAATTGGTACCACATTTGCCCTCTTCCATTCTTGAGGCACTTTCCCCTCTTCCAAAGAACACACAATTAAACTGTGAATCTTATCCGCCAGTTGTTTTCTGCATTCCTTCAGTACCCAATTAGAGATTCCATCTGGTCCTGGGACTTTCCTTACATCTTGAGTTTCCAGTAATTTATACACTTCCTGTACTTCCACTTTTATATCTTTTATCACTACATTTCTAGTCATTCCCTCCCCTTCCACAAACTCCTTTTCATTAGTGAAAACTGATTGGACACATTTGTTCATTATTTCTGCCTGCATTGCTGCATCTTTATAGACCTCTCCTTCTACTTTCAGTTTGGTGATTCCTTCCTTTTGTTTCAGTTTGCCATTAACAAATCTATAAAACAGTTTGGGTTCATCCTTACATTTATCTATTATACCTTTTTCAAAATTCCTTTCTTCCTCCCTATGTATTCTTGTGTATTCATTTCTAGTTCTTTTATACAGTAGACTCGCACAGTGCGGGTCATCGCAGTTAGCGATTTGCATTGTGCACGAGTGACCAAAAATCATAACCAAAAACCCTTCAATGCGCGAGTTTACCACACAGAACGCGAGGCAGAGGCAAGGAGTGGCTCAAAAATGCAATTTTCTACTAATGCGTGACCACCCCTCACACAGCTTGTCACGTGTCGTCATGTTGATGCACAGAAATTCCTGGGCATTCTACTGCGCAGCTTGGTGTACAAGGGAGCGGGTGCGCCATAACAGTCCTGGCTCGTGCACTGTGCGGATCTGCTCTCTACAGCTAACCTGTCGTGTACAAAGTGTGGTGTTTTTTGTGCTGCCTGTACTATGCCGCACCATGGCTCCAACCCCAAGAGTTAAGAAACTTCTGATGCACGCCACCAAGTTAAAGATCATTAAGATGAAGGAGGAGGGTCAAGGAAACACGGCTATCAGGAGAACCCTGGAACTAGCTGAATCTCCAGAGACAACTGTGTGGAAGAACCATGAAGCCATAAAGGCTGTAATGAAGACGTACGGTGCCTCTGACCTAGATGGCTGTTCGCGGGTGGGAAATTGTGCTATGATACTAATAGAGCGCTCTCTTGCCACCTTCATAATGCAGATTTATTTGGAACCAATCCCAGCTCTTTTACAAGGCTGCATCTCGCAGGTTAAAAGTGGAAAAACCTTTCAGGGCATCAGTTGGATGGCTGGACCGTTTTCTCAAGCGCAAGGAACTCCGTTACGTGAAAGTGTCTGGTGAACGTGCCTCTGCTGATGAGCTGGCCGTGAGAGACTATCCTGTGATATTTCGAGTGATTATTGAAGAGGGACAGTACACCAAGGACCAGATCTACAACACTGATGAAACGTTGTTATATTACAAGGCCCTGCCAAAATCAACTTACATTGCTAAAAGACAGAAACAAGCCCCTGGTCGCAAGCTCCAGAAGTGTATGATAACGGTAATGTTCGTTGTAAACCTGTCTGGGAGCCAGAAGATGAGGCCAGTTGTTGTACACACAGCTTCACATCCAAGGTGGTACAAAAACCTCACGAACATGGATGCAAGTGGCATGTATTGGTACAAGTCCACAAATGGTTGGATGACCGGGAACATTATGGCAGACTGGTTAATGAGGCGGTGTGTCCCTGATGCAAGGGCCAAGTGTCGGGAACTGGGCATTCCATTTAAGATGCTCCTTGTGCCTGATAACGCACCAAGTCACCCTCCATACCTTGAAGATCTTCATAAGGATTGTCGTGTTGTGTTTCTGCCGCCCCACACGTCACTAGTGCAGCCACTGGATCAAGAACTAATCGCCACAGTGAAGCATTTCTACCATAAGCAAGTGTACGACTACCTACGCAGGAAGACCGACACATAAGAGGAGCTCCATGCCCTACAAGAACATCACGACGAAGACCTTGATGAGCAATCTGCTCCCGTTCCATCCGCACCAGAACCTGTATCCCGACCTGCCACAGATGCCATGACTGTTGAGGCATTTTGCCGTAACTTTACAGTGAAGGACGCAGTTGAATTTCTCCTGCAAGCCTGGCACCAGATTACACCTGCAACGTTGAACCATGCGTGGCAAATGCTTGTGCCTCACTTATGCATCACCCAGGAGACGGCCATTCAACCACTGGCCGAGGCTGAGGCAACAACAGTGACAGCAGCACGAGCTGTACCAGGTTTCGAGAACGTTACAGTGGCGGACAAACAAGAAGTGCACACTGCTACTGAGGAACAGCCTCCCGAGGAAGTGTTGCAACGGATAGACAAGGCTGACGCAGAGCCCGACGCCAGACAGAGTCAAGTTGAGCAGCCTAGCGTGATGGAAGGCAGGACTGAGCTGTGTATGTCAAACATTAGCAGGATCCTTGCTGCCGTGGATAAGCTCAAGGAAGAGGTGAAGGAACAGGAAGTGAGCAACCTAAGAACGGAGGAACTTCTGGTTGGTATCGACAAACTCTTCCGTTTCTACACAGACAGGAACAGGGAAGAAATAAACAGGAGAAGACAGACGCTCATAACAAGCTACATACAGCGGGCTCAAGGTGGTGAAATTGCGGAACCAGCGACATCGTTTGCTCCTGTTCCTGTTGAGGATGAAGAGGATGCAATGTCAGAAGTGTCAGCATTGGACTTTGAAGAGTTTATGGCCGAAGTGAGTGACTTTGATGCTCCTGGGGAAGGTGATCAAGAGGAGTCTGTGGAGGGAAGTGCTGGTGCGGTGGAAGGTGTGGTGGGGAGTGCGGCGCTGTAAGTGTTGCCGTGCCTCGGAACCCCTGTTATTTAAGGTCATCAGGCCTGTTGTCTACTGTTGTTAAGGTGACTACCCATATTTTTGTTATTGTAGCTATAGCTTTAGTATAATGTCTGAAACATATGACCTTTATTATGTCTCTAAGGGACAAAAAAATGTCCAGGTATGAGGGGGTACCGCCCATATGTAATTATTCCCATAAGATTATGCGCGGTAGAAATAAATGGAGAGAAATTGTGAATGAATAAATGATGACACAGCCCTGAGGGGATATTCTCCCGCATTTGGTCTGATCAGCTGGTCAGGTCAGGAACGGGTAAGGGGATGGGTCTGTTATGATGTGGCAGGGGTAAACCAGCTCTGCTGTCGGGCCCTGCTGCGGATGTCACTGATTGCATTGCGCAGTTGACCCTTGTGCGGTGTGGTGCGGTGAGGATCTGTCCGTTCTCCCCTTTGGGGCTAAGATGCGAATGAATGTGTTTGAATGAATGAGTAAATGGGGAGTCTGTCGTCCTGTCTCAGCTACCTCCCTTTCCGTGGGGAAAGCAGCCTAGGTATATAGATAGATAGAAGATTATATATTCCTAGTACGTGAATTCCCAGTGCGCGAGGTCGTGGACCGCCCAATCTCTCGCGCACTGTGCGAGCCCACTGTATTCTTCTTTTGTTCTGTTGTTACCTCTCTTTCTCCAATTGTTCCATGCCGTGTCTCTCTCCTTTTTTGTATCAAACATCTTCTATCAAACCATCCTTTTTCCTGGTTTCTTGCCCCTTTACTCTTGGGACAAATTTCTCCACTCCCGAATTATAAGGCCTAGAAAAATATACCACTTCCTCTGTATCTCCCTTGTTTCTCTGAATTTTCTCTAATCTGCATTTTCGAAAAATTTTCTCAATCCTGTAAAGTTTGCTTTCTGAAAGTTGTATCTTCCCTGCTTATAAAGCTCGTCTCTTGGCTCCACGTTCCCTGTTATCATCTGGAACTCAAAGACCACATGATCACTTTTTGCAACAGGACACAGTTATTTGAAGGATTCTATTACATTAGGTTCTTTGGTACACAGTAAGTAGTGTCTTGCTGGTGCGTCCTCACCTTCGAACTGTCTCTTCTTTGACCCATTGCGACATCAAATTGTTCATTGTCATATTTAATAATATAGTGCCCCATGAATCTTCGCTGCCTCCTGAGTCACATTCCTCCCAGTTCAGCTTTTTGCAATTGTAATCACCCATTAAAATTATATTGTTGCTTTTCTCAATCATCTTCTGTAAATGACTAGCCATGTCTGACAACATTTCCTGGTATTCACCATCACTCCATGCTCTTGTCTTAAGAAGAACATACACTACTGCCATACCTCTCTTGCTATTCTCTCCAGTTCCTAATTTCATATATATCACTTCGGCCCTGCCTTCTCCCATTTCCACGGTATGTACATTTATATTGTTCTTCACTGCTATCATCACTCCTTCATCTGTTTTTTTCTTTTCTGTCTCTTCTCCTCAGCTTGTATTTACCATCTCCCACATGAACATCAATATCTTCTCTGAATTTGGTCTCTACAAAGCACATAACATCAGGTTCATGTACCCTCAAAAACTCGTTATTTCTAGCCTTGCTGACATTAAACCATAAACATTAGTAGATACCACCCTCACATTATTTTTGATGCTTTTTATACCCTCTTCTCTCCTTCTCTCAGCCGGAACTATCTATCTATCTATCTATTGCCAGACGCCTCAATCCCGTTTGGGGTGGCCACAAACAAATCGTCTCCAAGTCACCCTGTCCCCCGCCATTTCACTCCCCTGCTTCCAACTCACACCTCCCTTTCTCATATACCTCTCCACCCCATCCCTCCATCTCATCCTTGGCCTCCCCCTCCCTCTTCCCCCCTCCACCTCACTCACATACACTCTTCGTCAGTCTTTCACCCTCCATCCTCTCCACATGGCCAAACCACCTCAGCGTATTCCTCCTAACGCTTCCTATCACATCCACATCCACACTCCAACGCTCCTTTATATCCTCATTTGTCAGCCTGTCTCTCCATGTGACTCTACAGGCTCCTCTTAAATAACTCATTTCCACTGCTCTCACTCTTGACTGGTGTCCTTCCAGCAACGTCCAAGCTTCACTTCCATACATTTGAGTTGGTATCACAATACTGTCATGTAGTAACTTTTTCACTTCCATGCTCACTTCCCTGCTTCTTATCACTGCTTTCAAGGAACCAGCAACCTTTCTTCCCTGCTGTACCCTTTCAAGCACTTCACCCTCCAAACCTCCATCCTTACTCATCACACTACCCAAGTACTTAAACATGCTCACATTTCCAAATTCCTCATCATCCAACCTCGCTGTACATTCACTGACTTCACCTCTCTCAAAGGCCATCACTTTACTCTTCCCTAAATTCACCTTTAGATTCCGTTTCTTACACACTCTCCCAAACTCATCCACCAAGCCTTGCAGCTCTCCTTCGTCTTCACTCAACAACACACACTATCATCTGCAAACAACAGTACAGGGAGTTTCCAAACACTACCCTCTCTCACCAGGGCCACTCCAACATCCACGACCCTACCTTGTACCTCATTTATCACCCCATCCATGTACAGATTGAACAACCATGGAGACATGACGCATCCCTGTTTCAACCCAACCTTCAAAGAGAAAAATTCACTCAGTTCACCATCCACACGCACTGCAGCCTTAGTACCATCATACATACTCTTCACAGCATTCAACAACTTCCCATCTACTCCATATATTCTTAATACTTTCCACAATCTTTGTCTATCCACCCTGTTATATGCTTTCTCCAAATCCATGAAAGCCGCATACAACTTCTTTCCCTTCTCTAGAAACTTTTCCACTAAAGATCTAAGAATGAATATCTGATCTACACAACCTCTTCCCTTCCTAAAGCCTCCCTGTTCTTCTCCAACTAATTCCTCGTTCTCTAACTCTGTCAATAAGTATCCTACCATACACTTTTCCTATTATACTAAGAAGACAAATGCCCCTATGATTACCACACACTTCTTTTTCCCCTTTCCTTTGTACAAGGGAATAATTATACCTGACTTCCAATCCTCCGGGACTCTACCTTCCTCCCAGGCCAAGCTGCATATTTTCCACACCCATTCAACTACTATCTCTCCCCCATGCTTCAGCATTTCACCACACACTCCATCAATTCCTGGGGCTTTCCCCGATTTAACTTTCTTCATTGCTTCCACAACTTCTATCCTACTGATTTCTTCCAGTCCTCTCACCTCCCTCCTTCTCCCAGCCATTCCCCAGCCACTTATACTCGCATTACTTCCATCCTCTATGTTCAACAATTCCTTAAGGTGTTCTCTCCATCTGCTCACTTTTTCTTCCTTCTCCACTAGTAATCTACCATTTTTATCTTTCACTCCCCTGCTAACTTCACTTCCACCCTGTCTTACTCTTTTCACCTCTTTCCAGAACATTTTCTTACAGTCCCTCCACTTTACACTCAAGTTCCTTCCAAATTCCTCATCTGCTCTCTTCTTACTCTCTCTTACTAATCTTTTCACCTCTATCTTTCTTTCTACATATAACTCTCTCTTCCACCTCTCAACTTCTTCCACGCCCCTATTTCTCATCCATTCATTGTATGCTTTCTTCTTTTGTGCCACAGACTGTCTCACCTCTTCATTCCACCATGCTGTTCCTTGCACACTCCTCCGTCTTCTCTTCCTTCCACACACCACGTCACATGCTGCACATATTTCTTCTGTGAATATCCTGCACATACCTTCCACGTCCCCCATCTGCTCCAATTCATATTTGCCCAATCGTTCCTCCACTTCTCTCTTATACTCTGCCTTTTTCTCATCCTCTTGTAACCTTTCCACTCTCCTTACAAATACTCCTTCTTCCCATCCTTCCCTTCTTCTATTTCTCCATCCTAATTGGACCTTGATTCTGGTCACCACCAGGTAGTGGTCAGAAAGTCCACTCCCCCAACCTCTATAAGCTCTTGCATCCATTACACATTTTCGCATCCTTTCACCCACACACACATAATCAATCATTGCCTTCCTTTGATTCAGTTCACCACCCACCCTTCTCATCACTTGCCATGTATACCTGTGGATCATTCTGTGCCTGAAGAGGGTATTGGCTATCACCAACCCCCTCCTAGCACAAATGTCCACTAACGCACTGCCATTCTCATCTATCTCAGCAGGCACACCCCATTCACCAACTATTCCATCCACCTTCACATTCCCTACTTTACCATTCTGTTCACCAATCAAAAACACTTTCTCATTCCTTCCAAACTTTTCCATGCACCCTTCCACATTTGTCCAGAACTCTTCTCTCACTCTGCTTGCATGATCTTGCGTTGGCACATACTGTATCATATACATTATATACATATATATACTGTGTATATATATATATATATATATATATCCATCCATTCATCATCCAATCCTACATTGCCCCATGAGGAGCGTAGAAGCCCGGGGCTAGGCAGTTGGTCCTGACATTTAAGATGAGAGTGACCAGCCTCACTCATCCCTGAGTGGCATTACATGAGCAATAAACCCCAATCACCCCTTGGATATAAACGTTCACCGGTTCAATCCGACTGGAGCACAAAAATTACCCACTAAACCACCAGGTGCCAAAATCTGGTTATATGGTTACCACCCAGGATAGTAAATGGTTTCCTGGTGTACAGGAAACCATTTGGCTTGTCACTCAGTGTAGAGTCACCCACAGGCAGAAGGGAGAGGAAAGAATGAAGGAATGAAAGACAGAAGAGGGAGTGTTAAGTCACCCGGAGGCAGAAGGAACAGAATTTATGAAGGAGAAAAAGACAGAAGATGGATATATATATATATATATATATATATATATATATATATATATATATATATATATATATACAGTAAACTCGCCCCGAGCACGTTCTCGCTGAACGCGCTCGCAATTATACGCAGTTAGTGCTGGGATACGTATAAAACAACGTTAAGATTAAAGCAGCATTACGAAAACTATAAATTTACGCAACAGAGGCCTTTGAAAGGCCAAATCCTCGAACATCAGCTCAGCACGCACGGTTTGTTTTGATCACATGATGTGTTTCGCTGTACTGCTTCTCCTCAGTGCTGTATTTGTAAGTTAAATATTTACAGTACTGTTCTGGTAAGTTTATGTGCAAGTTAAAGTATTATTAAATAACATTCAAGCAAGAAATAAAGTCTTATAACCTGTTTTCTGATAGGCTTCAGAATATTACCTTTTTTATTTGTTTGTTAAATATATGTTGTACTGCTTTTCCACAGTACTGTATTTGTAAGTTAAATATTTACTATTCTGGTATGCACTTGTAAGTTAAAGCATTAAATAAAGCCTTGTAACCAGTTAACCTGATTTATAGATTACACACGATCGGTGGGTTCCAAGACAATTCGCCATCATGTCAATTCCCCGTCAACACATAGACGATTCCCCGTCAGGACAATTCGCACCCTGGATGATTCCGCGTCATTCTATAGGTATACTTATATTAATTAATCAGTACTTTTATAAATATACTTATTATTAATTAATCAATACTTTAATAACTATATTCCAGGGGATCCATCAAAGTCTATGTTGTCTTGTTATTGTTGTCACGGTGAATAATCCCGAAACCATTTTGCTCCCTAGACTCCCTAAACGTGATATTTTGCTGTCATCTGCCATTGGTAATCAATATGAAGCACTTTAAGTGGTTAGAAGGTTTATTTAATGTTATCATGGCACTTGAAGCCCATTCACGTGACATTAGAAACGGACTCCCGTGGGAGTTGTTGTATGCTGATGATTTGGTGCTGATTGCAGAGAACGAAAGGGAGGTGGAGAAAAGGTTTAGGAAGTGGAGAGATGGTATGGGGCAAAAGGGCTTAAGGGTAAATGCAGATAAAACAAAAGTGATGATATCTAGGGTTGGTGGCGGTACTGTCAAAGACGAGGGAGAGTGGCCATGTGCAGTTTGCCACAAGGGCGTGGGAAGTAATTCCATCTTGTGCGGTGTTTGTGATAAATGGGTGCATAAGAGATGTAGTGGTATCAGAGGTAGATTGCAAGATAATGCTGATTTTATGTGTGTGGCGTGTCGGGGAGAGCAGGTGGAGATTGTCAGACGTGAAAGAATTGAACTTGCTGGTGAATCTCTTGAGCGTGTGGAAGAGTTTTGTTATTTGGGAGACATGTTGTGTGCTGGAGGTGGGGCTGGAGCTAGCTCTGTGGCTAGGGCGAGAAGTGGTTGGAAGAAGTTCAGGGAGCTCTTGCCTCTCCTGACATTGAGAGGACTCTCCCTATGTGCTAAGGGGTATGTGCTAAGGGGTCTTTGTATGCAGCATGTGTTAGGAGTGTAATGCTGTATGGTAGTGAGACCTGGACACTAAAGGAGGAGGATATTCGTCAGCTCAGACGTACAGAAATGACAATGATTAGGTGGATGTGTAGTGCGTCCCTGCGTCCAAAGTCTGGGGGGGCTGGGTTAACGATGGAAGAGTTGAGAGGCAGGATGGGACTGGAGTGTATTGGTGTTGTGATGAGGAGAGGTAGATTGAGATGGTTTGGACATGTGGAGAGGATGGGGGATGATAATTGGGTGAGGAAGGTGAGAAGTGTAAATACTGGGGGTGGGGTCACAAGGGGTTGATCGAGAAAGACATGGGACAAGGTCATTAAGTGTGACCTCAGGGTTAAGGGACTGAACAGGGAGGCTGCAATGGATCGTGCAGCATGGAGAGCCGCCATTAGGTGACCAAGGCCGACGCATGCAAGCATGTTGGAGCCTTTAAAAACGAAACGAAACGACAACTTACAAATACAGTACAGTGGGGCACCAATTTTCGCGCCTAATTGGGTCCAAAAATAATGCGCGAAAGTGGAATTAGCGAAAGTTGGGGCATTGTCTTTATGGCAAAAAGGCTAATTGGTTCCCGGTTATCCTAAAGTAACATCAGATTTTCATTTTCACTTGCAATACAGTACATCAAATCACTATTGTACATTGCATTGTGAGATACAAACAATAAAAACTGTACAGTACACATTATATGAGGAGAAACATACCACAGAGACCAGGTTGAGGTGTTTAATGGATGTTGGGGGTAAGTATCCGAGGCGCGTGGCGGGCTTATTTAGCCACGCCAGACGTATTGGCGCCACCTCTTGCTGCCTTGCTACCACTCTCTCTCTCTGCCTCCTCAGATGCAACTTGATGCATTATTATACTGCCGTTTCTTCACTCCAACACGATACTCTCTTTTAGCCTTGGCCTTTCCTCCCGACTTTGAATGTCCCGGCCACTTTTTATCACCACCACTGCCTCCCGGCCCTCCCCCCACACCACCAGGCTCTCCCCCCACACAACCAGGCCCTTTCCCCACACTACCAGGTATAGTACAGGTCATTGAACCGTGAGAATCCAACACAATGGAGCTAGCACGCTCGTACACAATGGTGGGAATGGGTGGACAGAGTGTTGACATGACGTCATTCAAGATGGCGGTGGGTTGCGGGCGGGCGGTGCAGGAAATTCAAAGTTCAAAATATTGTCCCAAACCCAAAATTTGTGCGCGAAAATCGATTTTTTTCAAGCGAAAGTGGAAGTTAGGGAATATTTGGTGCATGCCGCGAAAGTGGATTCCGCGAATCCTGCTGTAGCGAAAGTTGGTGCACTACTGTACTGCACAGCAAAACTTCGACATACAAATACGTAAACACAAGGCAACATTCCGACGCTGATTGGTTTCGGCATCGGAATGTTGCCTTGTGTTTACATATTTGTATGTTGAAGTTTTGCTGTACAGTACTGTATTTGTAAGTTATAACACTAAATAAACCTTCTAACCACTTAAAGTGCTTCATATTGATTACCAATGGCAGATAACAGGAAAAGACCTTGTTTAGGAGATCTAGGGAGCAAAATAAGGAGTAGTTAAAACTTATGCGGTTTCGCGCCAAATGCGCCACATTACGAATGAAACCCACGCGTTGGGGGTGAGCTTGCTGTATATACTGTATATATATATATATATATATATATATATATATATACAGTAATCCCCTTACTTTCCAGATGCCCACTTTCCGGACACCCTACTTACTGGACATTGTGGGCCTGGACCTTAGGAACCCAAAAATGGCTAAAAAAAAAGAAAAAATCCCAAAGAAATCTGAATTATTTCCCATCCGTAATTTGAAATTGCTGCACGGCACTGAACAGCTGGTTTACACCATGGACTCTTCACCTCTTCCTTCCTCCCCCCCTCCCCTGTCAGGGTTGCCATTTGGTACTTTTCATTACCAAATGTGGGCCAATTTGGTAACGAAAAATTCGTTTGGTAATGAATCAGAATAATGCATTATCAATCGGATTTTTCACGTATGAGGATACACAGGATGGAGATGGTGGATTGTCTACTCTCTCTGATTAATCTGCTAGCCAACATAATGTGAAAATAATCAACATGCTGTTAATTATGAGAAGAGTGATTACATGTATTTCCACTTGTATATATAATTAGTGAAGAATAAATGCTAGCTTTAGGATTTTGGTAATGAAAAGTTAAATTTGGTAATGAAACTGAGGAGTTTGGTAATGTGGCCATTGCGATCTGGCAACTCTGTTTCCCCGTCACCAACACTCCAACAGTTACTACCTAACTTTGATGGTGAGTAGATGCCTATCGCAATGGAAGCCACACGTGCTAATTTTTTGTGAATAAACAGTGAATAAACTGCAATACCTCACCACTAGACCACACAGGAATTTACAGTGTTGTGCAGTGTTACGAAATTAGAATTTAGAGTGCAAAGGATTAACTGTGGAGTGCAAACTGGCAGTTGAAACTGAGCAGCACTAGAAGGCCACACAGGTTATGGAGGGAAACACATTGCAATGTTGCCATTTAATAGTAAAAATGTTTTGGAAGAGACATAGAGTGCAATTTACGACAGTTTGCATATAGGCACCATAGCAGCCGGTGATTAGCATTCGGCTCCCGGGTGCTTTTCTTTCATTATATGATGAAGTGGTATGTCTTGAACTGCTTTTATGATGATGCAACAAATTAGGTTCTTTTTTTTTTTTCAACATGACAGCTTATTGTTCATATAGTAAGATCTTTATGATCCTGTGTGAAGCCTCACTAGTCAATGTACAATCACTATTTTTACTTATACAATCACCTGCACACAAGTCATTTGTTTGTTCCAAGATCACTTTGGAACTCGGTCACTATCAGGTGTGTCTGTGTCAGAGATAGAACAACATTGTGGTGCTGCAATTCAAGCAGCAAGTGAAGTGAAATAACTACCAGCTTGGGTGAGCTGAAAACAAATTTTTAGATATATTTTTGGTGGTAAGCAGCAACTGAAGTGAAACGAAGTGAAATAAATACCAGCTGAGATGAGTTTGAAACTTGTTTTTAAAATTTTGTTGGGTGGGTGACCCTCGGACAAAAATGCATCCCCACTGAACCTGTCATAATTGACTCATTATATGATAAACTAAAATGTGATGGATTTTTTCAAATCATGCTTTAATGGGATGACGTGAATACTACTATGATGCCCCTGTTAACATGGAGGAGATGAAAATGTAGTGTTCATACTGGAGCCAAACCTCCGCATTCATCCCAGTGCCTTGCTCTGAAAGGTGCTGTTCTGCAAGGAAATATCAGTTCACTGCATGGCATGGTCCTGCAGGGGCAATGGCTTGCCTGCAGTTTTTTTTTTTTTTTTTTTTTTTTTTTTTTTTTTTTTAAATGCGAGTAAGAAGGAACCAAAGGCCATGAGCCCGCAGTAACAGTTCCCTCCAAGAGAAAAACAAAATACAATATAGAGCCAAATTCAAGATCCGATCATTAATGGGTCTGCACAACCAAACAGATTAGGGTTGCTCTACTACTACTACTATATTTGAATTATGGTTTCCAACAAATCGCATACAACCTGTACTGATGTTAAAATGATTGGTCAGCAATTTCCAGGTAAGGATTTACTGGTACAGTAAACCCTCGCTTTACCATACCCTGCTAGACCAGATACTGGAGTTACACTTTGAGGTACTCAAACGAAATGTCATACATGCTGGATACCATCCAGTAAGTGGGAAAAATCATGTGGATCTTCCAGACAACTCTGGTTTACTATATCAAACTGGATCGTTTCCTGTGCGCAGACTGACTCAGAATGCTGTTACAATTGTTAATGGTGGTTTTTCAGCTGGGCTAGTCATCAACAAGTGCTATGACATGGGTTTGAAACTATAGGCCAAGTTAGCGCAAAATGGGTATAAGTTTTCATTTTTTGTACTTGAATACACAATTTTACTCATTTATTTTCTATGACATGCTTGAAATTCTTCAGGGGAGTGGAGCATTGAACTTATCAAATTAATGGCTTCTCTCTTGGATCGAGTTCCCCCAACTGATTCAGTACAGAAAGAGTTTACTGTATAAACATCATTATCATCACCCATTCCTGTGCTGCCCCATGAGGAGCATAGAAGCCCAGGGCTAGGCAAGTTGGTTCTGACATTTAAGATGAGAGTAGCCAACCTCACTCACAGTGGCATTACGTGAGCAATAAACCCCAACCACCCCTTGGATATAAACCTTCAACGGCTTAATCCGATTGGGGTGCCGTAATTACCCACTAATCCACCAGGTACCAAAATTTGGTTATATGGTTACCACCCAGCATAGTAAATGGTTTCCTGGTGTACAGGAAACCATTTGGCTTATACACTGAGGAGTCACCCACAGGCAGAAGGAAGAGGAAAGAATGAAGGAAAGAAAGACAGAAGGGAGTGTAAAGTCATCTGCAGGCAGAAGGACGGGGAATGAAGGAAGGAAAGAACGACAGGAGACGATGGAAGGAAAGAAGGATGGAGAGGAAAGGGCAGACACCTGAGGGCAGCACTACATCGAGTGAGTGGATGGTGAGCGCCCCCACCTACCACACAGTAAAACTTTTTACAAATAACGGAGTTACATTAGCTCATTTCCATTCATTTGGTACTGTGTAACACCAGTCCTTACTGATATGCTTAAATTTAATAGGAGCAAAACTATAATGCCTGGGTTAAGTCCATGGAATACACAGGAGGGTAAAATGGATTAAAAATTTAAAAAAAATCACATTGGTTAATACTCTCAATATGATGTCATCTATTATTAGTTTATGCCTGTTGCTGCCACACAGCTTTATTCAGTGTCATGGATCTCTCACAGCTTATGGCTAGTCACGTTTCCATTAATCCCTTCAGCAAAAGATGCCTCCCTGAAGCTGAATACAATTTTCTGGCAGTAATAAGAATATACTAACAATATGTCCACAAGTGAGGAAATAAATGGTGACTGTTTCACCTTCAATACCAGTTATTCACTTTCGGATAAATGGAACCATCTGGAAGTGGCAAGATTAAACCAAACAGGACATTCTCCTATTTAAAGGGTTAAGGTCTAATGCCACAGGAAAGAAGTCCTGTTATTGTTATTGCTATCCTTACAAATATATCAAGAAAATAATGTAATCATTTTCATTCTGACCTTTTTTTTTTTTTCTCATCTAAGGATGGGGTGAGGCAGCATCTACAAAGCAAATAAATGAAAATATAATAGGACAGCTGTTAACAGGATGATCAGCGAAAATGGCTAGACACCAATACGCCCACCAATCAAGTCTCCAAATTCCTCATTCTACCTCACAAACAATGCAATGAAATTGGTTAAATACTTAAGTTGTACTATTTGTAAATAACTGCAGAGACACTTACCTCATCGGCCTGATTCGGATCAGAAGACACTATGGGCCTGTCAGAGCAAACAGCAAGCTTATTCTCTTCTTTCTTTTCAATGATGGTGCCTGCATTACTAGAACCCTTTTTCTCTGAATTATTAATTGAATTTTCCTCATTATGCCTTTCACTAAACACTTTTATCTTCGATAATTTGAAATCTTTGTCCACTGAATTAGTTTCACCATCAATGGAGTCAGGAATATTGGTGTCAATCACCTGTTTGTGGCCATCAGTAACTGGAGCATTCTCTTTGCTTATGTCTGTATGTCCATTGCACATGAAAATGATCTCTTCCATCTTCACAGCATCTGTCAAGGTCATACGATCCAACAATTGACCATCAACTTTAGGCAACTTCAGCAGAGGTTCAGTTCTAGGAATGTGTTTTTCTGCCAATTTATCATGAGATACCAACATGAATTTGGGATCTAGTGAGACATCCATAACTTCACTAATCCACTGGCACCCTGCAGATCTCAGTGTGTTGATGGTAGCCTCCTTAATACTATCATCCATGGTCTCGGCTGATGTGATGCTGTCATTATCGTCACAAGGCTGGGAGACTGCACCTTTCAGTGTACCTGGGAAAAATTAATAGTATCTCAGTCTCCACTTTCTCAGGTTGGTCAGACTCTTGGACAAAGTTGTTTCCCCCCCCTTCCCTGTTAGGCTAAACCACCAGTGGCAATGGTACTTGGCTGTTGCATAAACTACTGTGGTTTGTAGCCTACAGGAAGATTGGAACTTAGTAAAAATTGACTGCCTCCCTTAATGACCCACTTGTACCTGACGACCATCAATTCTAAGTTGCCCTCTTCTGCAGGTACATTACCAGAATAGAGAGTATTCTGAAGATTCCTATTACTTGTACATTAAGATTTTTTTTTTTTTTTTTTTTTTTTTTTTTTTTTTAAATCATTCATTCATTGCCAGACGCCATGTATCCCAAACAGGGTGGCCAAAGGCTTAGAGTTAATTGTTTTACAGGGAGGGGCACTAATCCTCCACCAACCCCACTTGACACGTAGGGAGAACGTTATGCCAACAGCATCTGGTGTTCCCAGGCGGTCACCCATCCAAGTACTAACCAGACCCAACGTTGCTACTGGTGAAAATGTATTAAAAAAAATCGAAGGAAACTGCACTGCCACTATCATCTAACTACCTCTAAACCCAATCCCGCACTTCATCCTCTGTTGCAATAAAATCAATCCTTGGTCTTTTACAAAGTCCAGGAGGAGGAGGAGGAGGAGGATTACACAGGAAAGCAAACAGCAACAGACCTTATGGTCCTTTCGAGGCTGCTTGTTAGAGAAAACTATGACGACAAGATCTAACTCTACATGCTGAAGGATAAGGATAGTAAAGCAAGAAAGCTCCCCCCACCACCAAACCCTCCAGGAAAAAGTGAGAAAAACCACCATGCAGCATGGAAAAACTGACATGGAAATTTTATAGGAAACACTGGAAAGGAAAAGACACATTCTATAATACTTTATCTATAAGCTACCCGACAGAGTAACCTGAAAGAGAAAGTAAACAATTAAAATAATTGTTACGGCATGACATTATAAAGCGGTACATTGAGTTAATGGGAAGTCTGTGGACATAACGTGGAAGCTACACACTGCACAGTGTGGATGTTTAGGGGTGGTGCGGCAGCCTTGCCTGGCATTTTTAAGGTAGGCAGCAGTCAATCAGGCCCTAGCTCCGTTTGCTCCACTGAGACAAGGAACTCTCCCATGTGGGACAAGTACACAAGTTTCATCCTGAAGCAGCGACCCCTGGTACATTAAAAAATCCCGATGGTGGTCACTTGACTAACAGGGACCCTCAGTGATCCACAGCCCATCACAGGTCGAAAGTAAGAGTAGTGACCGTTAACTCCGGATTATCTGTGCAGATCCTAATCTGTGCTTATATTGCTTTCTTTGCACTGTGGAGATTGATATATATAAGACGGGTGTCTTAGATAAAAGGGGACTGCACAGTGCACAGTGTGGATGTGCAATGCACAGAGTGGATGTTTAGGGGTGGTGCGGCAACCTTCCCTGGCGCTTTTTAGGTAGGTAGCAGTCAATCAGGCAATAGCTCCGTTCACTCCACTGAGACAAGGAACTCTCCCATGTGGGACGGTACACAAGTTTCATCCTGAAGCAGTGACCCCTGGTACATTAAAAAAATCCCGATGGTGGTCACTTGACTGACAGGGACCCTCAGTGATCCACATCCCATCACAGGTCGAAAGTAAAAGTAGTGACCGTTAACTCGGAGGAGGAGGAGGAAAGCAAACAGCAACAGACCTTATGGTCCTTTCGAGGCTGCTTGTTAGAGAAAACTATGATGACAAGATCTAACTCTACATGCTGAAGCATAAGGATAGTAAAGCAAGAAGGCTCCCCCCACCACCAAACCCTCCAAGAAAAAGTGAGAAAAACCACCATGCAGCATGGAAAAACTGACATGGAAATTTTATAGGAAACACTGGAAAGGAAAAGTCACATTCTAAAATACTTTATCTATAAGCTACCCGATAGAGTAACCTGAAAGAGAAAGTAAACAAATAAAATAATTGTTACGGCATGAAATTACAAACTGGTACATTGAGTTAATGGGAAGTCTGTGGACATAACATGGAAGCTACACACTGCACAGTGTGGATGTTTAAGGGTGGTGCGGCAGCCTTGCCTGGCGCTTTTAAGGTAGGCAGCAGTCAATCAGGCCCTAGCTCCGTTTGCTCCACTGAGACAAGGAACTCTCCCATGTGGGACAAGTACACAAGTTTCATCCTGAAGCAGCGACCCCTGGTACATTAAAAAAAATCCTGATGGTGGTCACTTGACTAACATGGACCCTCAGTGATCCACAGCCCATCACAGGTCGAAAGTAAGAGTAGTGACCGTTAACTCCGGGTTATCTGTGCAGATCCTAATCTGTGCTTATATTGCTTTCTTTGCATTGGGGAGATTGAAAAATACATAAGACGGGTGTCTTAGATTAAAAGGGGACTGCACAATGCACAGTGTGGATGTGCAATGCACAGAGTGGATGTTTAGGGGTGGTGCAGCAACCTTCCCTGGTGCTTTTTAGGTAGGCAGCAGTCAATCAGGCCCTAGCTCCGTTCACCCCACTGAGACAAGGAACTCTCCCATGTGGGACAGGTACACAAGTTTCATCCTGAATCAGTGACCCCTGGTACATTAAAAAAATCCTGATGGTGGTCACTTGATTAACAGGGACCCTCAGTGATCCACATCCCATCACAGGTCGAATGTAATAGTAGTGACCGTTAACTCAGGGTTACCTGTGCAGATCCTAATCTGTGCTTATATTACTTTACTTGCATCGAACAAATTGAAAAATGTATGATGACGTGACGTGACACTATGTACGGGTACGTTGTATAAAGGGTGTCTTGTAGACAAAAGGGGAATGAACTTACATGTAGCTATAAAAGAAAGTTATTCGGACAGAAAAAGAGTCAGCTGAGGATTCTCGTGCAAATACTTGTCTATTTTGTTTTTGAATGTCTCAATTGAGATACTGTTCACGGTATCTGAGGGTAATCTGTTCCAGATATTTACAACTCTGTTAAAGAAGAAGTATTTTGCTTCATGGGATTGGAAACGCTTTCCCACAATTTTGCAGCCATTACTTCTGGTTTGACTCGACCGGTCTATATCAAAATATTTATTCATGTCTTAAGTTGTCATATCCCTTCATGATTTTGAAAACTTCAATAAGGTCCCCTCTTAACCTGGGCTTCGTTAAGCTAAATAATTTAAGTTCTTCAAGGCGTTCCTCATATGGTTTGTTTCTAAGTCGTGGTATCATTTTTGTGATTCTTCGCTGAATTTTCTCTAATTTTTCAATGTCCTTTCTGTAGTATGGAGATCAGAACTGCACACAATACTCAAGATGGGGGCGCACTAGTGAGTTGTACAAGGCAAGGATAACTTTTTCCGATTTAAACTCGAAAGTTCTTCCAAAAAAACCCACCAGGTTGTTTGCAATTTTAACCGCCTCGGTGCACTGCTTACTTGGTTTTAGGTCATTTGATATTATCACACCAAGATCCTTTTCATTGTCTGTACTTGATAACTGGATATTGTTCATTTTGTAGTTCACATGGACACTGTTACTTCCAATATGAAGTACTTCACATTTTTCTGTGTTGAATTTCATTTGCCATTTTTTTGCCCAGCTTGCTAAAGTATTAAGGTCATTTTTTAACTCCTGCCACTGTGATTTTGAAGTTACTTTACTGGTTATTTTAGTATCATCTGCAAATTTGGATACTTTACAATTTAGACCCTCATCAATATCATTTATATAGAGAATAAAAAGTATCAGTCCAAGTACTGAGCCTTGGGGAACGCCGCTGATCACATTATGCCATTTGGATTCCTTTCCATTTATCACAACTTGCTGTTTTCGGTCTGAAAGCCAGTCTTGTAACCATTTCTGCATATTTCCTTTTATTCCACATGGTTCTATTTTGCTCATCAGATGCTTGTGTGGGACAGTGTCAAATGCTTTCTGAAAGTCGAGGTAAATTATATTTACTGCTCTTGAGTCATCATATGATTTGTAAACATCATGGAAGAAGTCCAGTATGTTAGTTAAGCATGAACGACGATGTCTGAATCCATGCTGCGAGTCTTTAATTATATTATTTTCTTCTAGATAATTAACTATTTTATCTCTTATGATTTCTTCCATTAACTTGCACACGTTGAGCTGATTGGTCTGTAATTTCCTGGGTGCGACTCATTTCCTTTTTTGAAAATAGGTGTTACATTTGCTAGTTTCCATTCGCATGGAACTTTCCCAGTACTTAACGATTTATTGAATAAGACAGAGAGTGGCAGCAGTAACTCATTTTTTGCTTCTCTGAAAATTCTCGGTGGTATTTTATCGGGGCCAGGGGTTTTGTTTATGTTCGTACTATTTATGGCTGAAAGGATATCGTTATTATGGATAGCATAGTTACTAAGGACTGTGCTATTTGCTTGGTTTGTGGGTAGCAGTAGGTTTCTGGTGGCATTTTCAACTGTAAAAACAGACGTAAAGTAATCGTTAAGAATGTTTGCCATTTCGACCTAATTTTGTGTGTGTTTGCCACTGCTCGTTTCTAGAGGACCTATTGATGTAGTCATAACCTTTTTCTTTCTAATGTAACTGTAAAATTCTTTAGGATTTCATTTGCAAGTATTAGCAATGTGGATCTCCAGTGCTCTTTTGCTTTGTTTAATAAGTCTTTTCGATATGCGACGTAGATTTTCATACTGTAATTTATTATCATTATTTTG
The DNA here is from genome assembly GCF_032717465.1 of Coenobita brevimanus. Taxonomy (NCBI): domain Eukaryota; kingdom Metazoa; phylum Arthropoda; class Malacostraca; order Decapoda; family Coenobitidae; genus Coenobita; species Coenobita brevimanus. Next base: position 7,510,126 of record NC_137015.1, read on the forward strand.
TGTAGTTTTATATTTATGGTATGCCTGTTTTTTGGCTATTAAGTTTCTTTTAATTTCACTGGACCACCACTTTGGTTTACTATTACCAGCTGGACACCTGTTACGTAGTGGCACACATGACTTTACCACTTCGTTAAATTTTTTGGTGAATATTTCCCATGCTTGGTTTATGTCATCGGTTTCAGACATTTGATTCCAATCTGCAGTTGCAAGTAGCGCTCTGAGCCTAGTGAAATCAGCTCTATGATAATCTGGGACCTTTTCTTTGCTCTCCATTTCTTTTACTTTTTCAGTACAGTACCCTCGCGTCCAACACGCGTTTGTCCAGCACAATTCGTGTCCAGCACGGAGAGCAAAAAATTAGTACGATTTAATACGATTTAAGTACTGTAAAACGGGTGCATCAGCATAACATGGACGGAGATCCGAGAAGTGGGCGAAATCCGCAGAGTTTGCCTCTAGCACGATCACCTCTGGTCCAACACGGTCATACTGGATGTTCCCATGATGCTGAGAGCCAATGAAAACTTCCGATCAAGTAGCCTCCCTCGCCCGCTATCGTGACGTGATTGTGATGTTGCCCAATGAAAAATGCTTCTGCTCTCACGTGATGTTTCGTTTAAATTTCTCCCGCCACAGTGCCACTCAGTCGCATAATTCGCACTGGATGGTGCTTTTTTCTTGCTGCATTTTCTGCCCTTGCTACTGCACTTTACTCAGCTCATGATGCCTAGGAAGCCTTCTGAGAACCCCAAGAAGTGGCGGCACCTCCCTCAGGCCACCAAGCTAGAATTCATTGAGAGGCAGAAGAAAGGGGAGAGGAATTTCAAAGGATTTATGAGGGAGGTTGAGGAGGAGCAGCAGCCATTACCCGCTAGTGACACCAGCAGCCATCCTCTGGGGACCCAGTAGGACTACCTACAGCCTCGGATACCACCTTCCATTCCCAACAAGCCCACCAACACTATCCTAAAAGGTTAGTTATAATTCATAATACAGTACCATTCATTATAATTACAGCAGTACTAATATATGTATAGGTATATGGTAGGTATATAGGGTGACTTTTCCTAGGGTTGCTGATATAATTCATTTTTCCCCATAAGCTCTGTTGTTTGTCCAACACGTTTTTGGTCCAACACGGGACCCATGCATGACAAAATTACCGTGTTGGACGCGAGGGTACTGTAGTAATATTAAACTGTATAATTCGGTGATCACTTGAACTAAACTCAGGTCCTATTTCAATGTTGTTGACTAGGTTATCATTTGTAGTCAAGATGATGTCTAGGATATTGTTTCCCCTAGTTGGGTATTCTACGTGTTGGGAAACAGCGCTTTCTTGAAGATTCGTGTAAAGCTCTTGTCCTGAGTGTGCCGTTAGCGGTTCACCCCACCTTGTTACCGGTAGGTTAAAGTCTCCAAAAATTACGCTATCCTCTTGACAACAAATTTCCGAAATTTGATCATAAAGTTCTTCATCTATCTCAGTTGACTGTGCTGGAGGACAGTAGACGAGACATATATCTATTTTGTGTGAATTAATATTTAGCTGACCATAACTGGCATCTATGTTGGTAATACTGGGTTTGGATAGCACAAGGGGGTGGAGACTTTTCACATATAGTAAAACACCGCCACCAGCTCGATGTGGTCGCTCACAGCTAAAAATATTGTACCCTGTTAATGAGTATTCCGCTAGAAAGTCACAGTTAGATGTGTTAACCCCTAAAACGCGGATCGTCGCGTTTGCGACGCTCAGCCATAAGGGCAGGACGGCGGGTCGTCGCGTTTGCGATTTTAGTAAATTTTGAATAACCGCGGGCAAGCAGGCTCCAGCTGGTATTGTCTATCAGTACCACCACCCTCTAGCTACAACTAGCATACTTTATCTTTGTACTACTGACCTCAGTTGTTGCCAAATATCGCGTTTTCCCCCCGTACCCCCCCCACCACGGCCCGGCCAGCCTGGCTGTGATACATGGCAGTGCTCTGAGCGCTCAGAACTGTAAATCTGCGATCTCCTCTCACAAGCAGTTTATGCTACTAGGAAACGCTTGTTTCCCCAGTTGTAACACTAGCTTTTTTTCTCACGGTTTGCCTCTGTTTAGCGTCAGTTTACTGCAGGCTTTCAAAGTGAGATTATGGCGAGTTCTAGCTCTTCCCAGTCAGTGCAAGCGGCCGATAGGAACGAGAATAAAGTGGCGGACGTAAGGCAGAATAAAAAGCGCGCCGTGGTGATCTTTTGGGAAGTAATATGATTGAAAATAATGTTGTATACATGTTTTTAGCTGTCAAAATGGAAATGTTTGTTGAGTGATGGGAAGACCGCCGCCACAGTGCATGTCGGCCGTACGCTCCGTTGATTTTAGCCTTATTTTCAGTGCTTATTGTACAAATACAAATTCCTAACTACCTTTACGTTGTAGTATAAAGTTTACTGTGACAGAATGAGGCTGTGGTAGAGGGAAAACCGGGTTGCTGGAGGTGTGAAAGTGAAGATTTGGTTACCCAACTTTGCAAGTCTCCACAAGTCCTTGGGTAGTCCACGAAGGCTCAACACCTGTCTCTGGAGAAAGCTGAATGTAAGTACTATCTGCCATACCAAGTATAATGTTCTAGGGTTAATCTCTGATTTTTGGCTAATATTTTCCTACAGGTACTCAGACTGCGATACAACCCCGCCACTCGGGGGGGATCGACTGTAAACAGCCGCGTTTTAGGGGTTAATCCAGGACTCTGTGATGCCAACAATGTCATAATTTTCTAGGTAAGTAAGTGATTCTAAATCCTCAAACTTGTTACGTAGACTACGTGCGTTAACATAGAAGACTCTAATTCCGTCCCTAACAGTTGGTGTTATGACTCTGCAGGTATTTACGTTGAGGTTACTGCTCTGGGATGTTCCGCGTTTTTTTATTTGAAGAGGGCGACTTCATTGTTACAAGAGGATGAGAAAAAGGCAGAGTATAAGAGAGAAGTGGAGGAACGATTGGGCAAATATGAATTGGAGCAGATGGGAGACGTGGAAGGTGTGTGTAGAATATTTACAGAAGAAATATGTGTAGCATGTGATGTGGTGTGTGGAAGGAAGAGAAGACGGAGGGGGGTGCAAGGAACAGCGTGGTGAACTGAAGAGGTGAAACAGGCTGTGGCACAAAAGAAGAAAGCATACAATGAATGGATGAGAAATAGGGGCGTGGAAGAGGTTGAGAGGCGGAAGAGAGAGTTATATGTAGAAAGAAAGAGAGAGGTGAAAAGATTAGTAAGAGAGAGTAAGAAGAGAGTGGATGAGGAATTTGGAAGAAATTTGAGTGTAAAGTGGAGGGACTGTAAGAAAATGTTCTGGAGAGAGGTGAAAAGAGTAAGACGGTGGAAGTGAAGTTAGCAGGGGAGTGAAAGATAAAAATGGTAGATTACTAGTGGAGAAGGGAGAAAAAGTGAGCAGATGGAGAGAACACTTTAAGGAATTGTTGAACGTAGAGGATGGAAGTAATGCGAGTATAAGTGGCTGGGGAATGGCTGGGAGAAGGAGGGAGGTGAGAAGACAGGAAGAAATCAGTAGGATAGAAGTTGTGGAAGCAATGAAGAAAGTTAAATCAGGGAAAGCCCCAGGAATTGATGAAGTGTGTGGTGAAATGCTGAAGCATGGGGGAGAGATAGTAGTAGAATGGATGTGGAAAATGTGCAGATTGGCCTGGGAGGAAGGTAGAGTCCCGGAGGATTGGAAGTCAGGTATAATTATTCCCTTGTACAAAGGAAAAGGAGAAAAAGAAGTGTGTGGTAATCATAGGGGCATTTGTCTTCTTAGTATAATAGGAAAAGTGTATGGCAGGATACTTATTGACAGAGTTAGAGAAAGAACAGAGAAATTAGTTGGAGAAGAACAGGGAGGCTTTAGGAAGGGAAGAGGTTGTGTAGATCAGATATTAATTCTCAGATCTTTAGTGGAAAAGTTTCTAGAGAAGGGAAAGAAGTTGTATGCAGCTTTCATGGATTTGGAGAAAGCATATGACAGGGTGGATAGACAAGGACTGTGGAAAGTGTTAAGAATATATGGAGTAGATGGAAAGTTGTTGAATGCTGTCAAGAGTATGTATGATGGTGCGAAGGCTGCAGTTCGTGTGGATGGTGAACTTAGTGAATTTTTCTCTTTGAAGGTTGGGTTGAAACAGGGATGTGTCATGTCTCCATGGTTGTTCAATCTGTACATGGATGGGGTAATAAAAGAGGTACAAGGTAGGGTAGTGGATGTTGGAGTGGCCATGGTGAGAGAGGATAGTGTTTGGAAACTCACTGTACTGTTGTTTGCAGATGATACTGCGTTGTTGAGTGAAGACGAAGGGGAGCTGCAAGGCTTGGTGGATGAGTTTGAGAGAGTGTGTAAGAAACGGAATCTAAAGGTGAATGTAGGGAACAGTAAAGTGATGGTCTTTGAGAGAGGTGAAGTCAGTGAATGTACAGCGAGGTTGGATGGTGAGGAATTGGAAAATGTGAGTACGTTTAAGTACTTGGGTAGTGTGATGAGTAAGGATGGAGGTTTGGAGGGTGAAGTGCTTGAAAGGGTACAGCAGGGAAGAAAGGTTGCTGGTTCCTTGAAAGCAGTGATAAGAAACAGGGAAGTGAGCATGGAAGTGAAAAAGTTACTACATGACAGTATTGTGATACGAACTCTAACGTACTGAAGTGAAGCTTGGACGTTGTTGGAAGGACACAAGTCAAGAGTGAGAGCAGTGGAAATGAGTTATTTAAGAGGAGCCTGTGGAGTCACATGGAGAGACAGGCTGACGAATGAGGATATAAAGGAGCGTTGTGGTGTTGAGGTGGATGTGATAGGATGCGTTATGAGGAACACACTGAGGTGGTTTGGCCATGTGGAGAGGATGGAGGGTGAAAGACTGACGAAGAGAGTGTATGTGAGTGAGGTGGAGGGGGAAAGAGGGAGGGGGAGGCCGAGGATGAGATGGAGGGATGGGGTGGAAAGGTATATGAGAGAGGGGGGTGTGAGCTGGGAGCAGGGGAGTGAAATGGCGGGGGACAGGGTGACTTGGAGGCGATTTGTTTGTGGCCACCCCAAACGGGATTGAGGCGTCTGGCAATAGATAGATAGATCGATAGACTTCATTGTGTAAAAGTCTACCTAGCCGTGCCGCACCTACAGAGTTTAAATGGAGACCATCTTTCTGGAACAGAGTATGTTGCTCATAAAACTGGTCCCACAGACAGACAAAGTCGACTCCCTCTTGAGTGCAGATAGATTTGAGTTGGTTATTTGTGCTGAAGGCCTTATCATAAAAACTATTCTCTGCCTTGATCCTTGGGAGTATACCAGATATTATCGCATTAGTGGACTTAGTTTTGAATCGTTTGATCATTTCATGATACTTTGCTAGCAATTCCTCCGATCTACTGCACTTCAGATCATTTGTACCAACATGGATGACGTATTGAGTTTTATCATTTGCGTCTTTTGTGACCTCATCGCAGGCTTCTGTGATATCACATAGTCCACCTCCTGGAAAACAGTACCTCTTTCTGCTGCTGAGGGCGCGTCCACAAAATTCCTCCAGCTGATTGCGTACAATAGAGTCCCCAATAAGCCTTGTTTCTTCTGGCTCATCAACCGCTTCGGCAAGGATCTGGTAGCGATTATACGTAGTTATGGGAAGGTGCTTCTTCGTACTTTTTCCGGGTTTTGCCCCATTTCTTAAAATAGTAAAGGGGGCTTCGCTTGGCGAGGAACGTACTGAATCGCTGGGTGAGGAAGATACTGGTACACTATCATTTGTAACTGCCTGATGGGTGGGGGCTTGTACAAACTCAGTTTGTACGCTTCTTCCCTCCTGAGTGCTGTTGCTGATTCCCACGTTTGCCGCTACAAACTCTTTCAGTATCTCAAACTCTGCCTTGAATTCCCCGTAATTTCTCTGCGATTCAGCTAACCATTTTCTAGATCTCTTCTCAAGATGCATAGTTTGCACACAGGTGTCGAAAAGTAATCCAAAAAATACTGAGGCGCAAAACGACCAGTACACTCCTGACAGACCTTCAGGATAGATCGCATTTTGTAGCAATATTTCCAAAATCCCACAAAAAAAAAAAAAAAAAATAAAAAAAAAAAAAATAATAATAATATACAACTAGTTAAGGGATGTTGTTACAAGTGGACAATTTACTCTATAAATGAAATATTGAATTACTAGGGAGATTCACTTACTTTTTATATATTATCTTCCTTTACCAGTATAAAATGAATAGAAAAACCACCTGCTATAGCACAATCCAACCTACATGAATTCTTTTACCAGTGTAAAAAGAGTAGAAAATCTGCTTGCTATGGTACAACCTAACTTACCATGAATTGTGTAAAATGAAAAGAAAATCTACTTGCTATGGTATAATCTAGCTTACCATGAATTGTGGAAATACACCATACACTGATTCACTGGAGAAAAAAGGAAAAACAAAAAAATAACAATGGAATGTTTGGGAAAAAATCAAAATAAAAATTTGGCTTCACTCAGTGAACAACTGAAAATAAAAAATAATATACAACTGGTTAAGGGATGTTGTTACAAATAGGCAATTTACTCTATAAATGAAATATTGAATTACTAGGGAGATTCACTTACTTTTAATATACTATCTTCCTTTACCAGTATAAAAAGAATAGAAAATCCACCTGCTATAGCACAATCCAACCTACATGAATTCTTTTACCAGTGTAAAAAGAGTAGAAAATCTGCTTACTATGGTACAACCTAACTTACCATGAATTGTTTGAAATGAAAAGAAAATCTGCTTGCTATGGTATAATCTAGCTTACCATGAATTGTGGAAATACACCATACACTGTTTCACTGGGAGAAAAAAGGAAAAACAAAAAATAACAATGGAATGTTGGGGAGATATCCAAATAAAAACCTAGCTTCACTCAGTGAACAACTGTTTATAGTGTAAAAACTATTTCACTGGTGTAACATCAATCACACAGTTGTTACTCTACACAGAAGACAATGCTTTTCACTTGCACTAAACTAGCAAGCAACTCAGTTAATATCTGTTAACGTTAGACTTTACAGTAAGAAAGAGGAGGAGGAGGAGGAGGAGGAGGAGGAGGAGGAGGATTTTTTTTTTTTACACAGGAAAGCAAACAGCAACAGACCTTATGGTCCTTTCGAGGCTGCTTGTTAGAGAAAACTATGACGACAAGATCTAACTCTACATGTTGAAGGATAAGGATAGTAAAGCAAGAAGGCTCCCCCCACCACCAAACCCTCCAGGAAAAAGTGAGAAAAACCACCATGCAGCATGGAAAAACTGACATGGAAATTTTATAGGAAACACTGGAAATGAAAAGTCACATTCTATAATACTTTATCTACAAGCTACCCGATAGAGTAACCTGAAAGAGAAAGTAAACAAATAAAATAATAGTTACGGCATGACATTATAAACCGGTTACATTGAGTTAATGGGAAGTCTGTGGACATAACGTGGAAGCTACACACTGCACAGTGTGGATGTTTAGGGGTGGTGCAGCAGCCTTGCCTGGCGCTTTTAAGGTAGGCAGCAGTCAATCAGGCCCTAGCTCCGTTTGCTCCACTGAGACAAGGAACTCTCCCATGTGGGACAAGTACACAAGTTTCATCCTGAAGCAGTGACCCCTGGTACATTAAAAAAATCCCGATGGTGGTCACTTGACTAACAGGAACCCTCAGTGATCCACAGCCCATCACAGGTCGAAAGTAAGAGTAGTGACCGTTAACTCAGGGTTATCTGTGCAGATCCTAATCTGTGCTTATATTGCTTTCTTTGCACTGGGGAGATTGAAAAGTATATAGGACGGGTGTCTTAGATAAAAGGGGACTGCACAGTGCACAGTGTGGATGTGCAATGCACAGAGTGGATGTTTAGGGGTGGTGCGGCAACCTTTCCTGGCGATTTTAGGTAGGCAGCAGTCAATCAGGCAATAGCTCCGTTCACTCCACTGAGACAAAAAACTCTCCCATGTGGGACAAGTACACAAGTTTCATCCTGAAGCAGTGACCCCTGGTACATTAAAAAAATCCCGATGGTGGTCACTTGACTAACAGGGACCCTCAGTGATCCACATCCCATCACAGGTCGAAAGTAAAAGTAGTGACCGTTAACTCAGGGTTATCTGTGCAGATCCTAATCTGTGCTTACTGTATATTACCTCATTTGCTTTGGGTAAATCGAAAAACGTATAATGACGTGACGTGACGCTATGTTAAGTTTACGGGGTGTCCTGTAGACACGAGGGGACTGCACAGTGTGGAAGTTTAGGGGTGGTGCGGCAGCCTTGCCTGGCGCTTTTAAGGTAGGCAGCAGTCAATCAGGCCCTAGCTCCGTTCACTCCACTGAGACAGAGAACTCTCCCATATGGGACAAGTACACAAGTTTCATCCTGAAGCAGTGACCCCTGGTACATTAAAAAAATCCCGATGGTGGTCACTTGACTAACATGGACCCTCATTGATCCACAGCCCATCACAGGTCGAAAGTAAGAGTGGTGACCGTTAACTCAGGGTTATCTGTGCAGATCCTAATCTGTGCTTATATTGCTTTGTTTGCACCGAATAAATTGAAAATGTATAATATCGTGATGCAACACTATATACGGGTACATTGTTTACGGGGTGTCTTGTAGACTAATGGGGCATGAACTTACATGTACAGTAGCTATAAAAGCAAGTTATTCGGACAGAAAAAGAGTCAGCTGAGGATTTTCGTGCAAATACTTGTCTAATTTGTTTTTGAATGTCTCAATTGAGATACTGTTCACGGTATCTGAGGGTAATCTGTTCCAGATATTTACAACTCTGTTAAAGAAGTATTTTGCTTCGTAGGATTGGAATCGCTTTCCCATGATTTTGCAGCCATTACTTCTGGTTTGACTCGACCGGTCTATATCAAAATATTTATTCATGTCTAAGTTGTCATATCCCTTCATGATTTTGAAAACTTCAATAAGGTCCCCTCTTAACCTGCGCTTTGTTAGGCTAAATAATCTAAGTTCTTCAAGGCGTTCCTCATATGGTTTGTTTCTAAGTCGTGGTATCATTTTTGTGATTCTTCGCTGAATTTTCTCTAATTTTTCAATGTCCTTCCTGTAGTACGGAGACCAGAATTGCACACAATACTCAAGATGGGGGCGCACTAGCGAGTTGTACAAGGCAAGTATGACTTTTTCCGATTTAAACTCGAAAGTTCTTCCAATAAAACCCACTAGCTTGTTTGCAATTTTAACCGCATCGGTACACTGCTTGCTTGGTTTTAGGTCATTTGATATTATCACACCAAGATCCTTTTCACTGTCTGTACTTGATAACTGAATATTGTTCATTTTGTAATTTGCATGGACATTGTTACTTCCAATATGAAGTACTTTACATTTTTCTGTGTTGAATTTCATATGCCATTTTTATGTCCAGCTTGCTAAAGTATTAAGGTCATTTTGTAACTGCTGCCACTGTAATTTTGAAGTGACTATACTGGTTATTTTAGTATCATCTGCAAATTTGGATACTTTACAATTTAGACCCTCATCAATGTCATTTATATAAATAATAAAAAGTATCGGTCCAAGTACTGAGCCTTGGGGAACGCCGCTGATCACATTACGCCATTTGGATTCCTTTCCGTTTATCACAACATGCTGTTTTCGGTCTGACAGCCAGTCTTGTAACCATTTTTGCGTCTTTCCTTTTATTCCATGTGCTTCTATTTTTCTCATGAGACGCTTGTGAGGGACAGTGTCAAATGCTTTCTGAAAGTCGAGGTAAATTATATCTACTGCTCTTGAGTCATCGTATGATTTGTAAACATCATGGAAGAAGTCCAGTAAGTTAGTTAAGCATGAACGACGATGTCTGAATCCATGTTGCGAGTCTTTAATTATATTATTTTCTTCTAGATAATTAACTATTCTATCTCTTATGATTTTTTCCATTAACTTGCACACTACTGATGTTAAGCTGATTGGTCTGTAATTTCCTGGGTGCGACTCATTTCCTTTTTGAAAATTGGTGTTACATTTGCTAGTTTCCATTCGCGTGGAACTTTCCCAGTACTTAATGATTTATTGAATAAGACAGAGAGTGGCAGCAGTAACTCATGTTTTGCTTCTTTGAGAATTCTCGGTGATATTTTATCGGGGCCAGGGGTTTTGTTTATGTCCGTACTATTTATGGCTGAAAGGATATCATTATTATGGATAGCATAGTTACTAAGGGCTGTGCTATTTGCTTGGTTTGTGGGTAACAGTAGGTTTCTGGTGGTGTTTTCTACTGTAAAAACAGACGCAAAGTAATCGTTAAGAATGTTTGCCATTTCGACCTCATTTTCAGTGTGTCTGCCATTGTTTGTTTCTAGAGGACCTATTGATGTAGTCATAACCTTTTTCTTTCTAATGTAACTGTAAAATTCTTTAGGATTTGATTTGCACATATTAGCAATGTGGATCTCCAGTGCTCTTTTGCTTTGTTTAATAAGTCTTTTCGATGTGCGGCGTAGATTATCGTATTGTAATTTATCATCATTATTTTGTGTAGCTTTATATTTATGGTATGCCTGTTTTTTGGCTATTAAGTTACTTTTTATTTCACTGGACCACCACTTTGGTTTACTATTTCCAGCTGGACGTCTGTTACGTAGTGGCACACATGACTTTACCACTTCATTAAATTTTTCGGTGAATATTTCCCATGCTTGGTTTATGTCATCGGTTTCAGACATTTGATTCCAATCTGCAGTTGCAAGTAGCGCTCTGAGCCTGTTGAAATTAGCTCTACGATAATCTGGGACCTTTTCTTTGCTCTCCGTTTCTTTTACTTTTTCAGTAGTAATATTAAACTGTATAGTTCGATGATCACTGGAACTAAACTCAGGTCCTATTTCAACGTTGTTGACTAGGTTATCATTTGTAGTCAAGATGATGTCTAGGATATTGTTTCCTCTCGTTGGGTATTCTACGTGTTGGGAAAGGGCGCTTTCTTGAAGATTCGTATAAAGCTCTTGTCCTGAGTGTGTCGTCAGTGGTTCACCCCACTTTGTTACCGGTAGATTAAAGTCTCCAAAAATTACGCTATCCTCTTGACAACAAATTTCCGCAATTTGATCATAAAGTTTTTCATCTGTCTCAGTTGACTGTGCTGGAGGACGATAGATGAGACATATATTTATTTTGTGTGAATTAATACTTAGCTGAACATAACTGGCATCTATGTTGGTAATACTGGGTTTGGATAGCACAAGGGGATGGAGACTAGTTTTCACATATAGTAAAACACCGCCACCAGCTCGATGTGGTCGCTCACAGCTGAAAATATTGCACCCTGTTAGTGAGTATTCCGCTAGAAAGTCACGGTCAGATGTGTTAATCCAGGACTCTGTGATGCCAATGATGTCATAATTTTCTAGGTAAATTAGAGATTCTAAATCCTCAAACTTGTTACATAGACTACGTGCGTTAGCATAGCAGACTATAATTCCGTTCCGAACAGTTGGTGATCTGACTTTGTGGGTATTTACGTTAAGGTTACTGTTCCTGGACGTGCCACGTTTTTTGATCTGAAGAGGGCGACTTTATCGTGTAGAAGTCTACCTAGCCGTGCCGCTCCTACTGAGTTCAAATGGAGACCATCTTTCTGGAATAGAGTATGTTGCTCGTAAAACTGGTCCCACAGATTGACAAAGTCGACTCCCTCTTGCGTGCAGAGAGATTTGAGCCGGTTATTTGTGCTGAAGGCCTTATCATAGAAACTATTTTCTGCTATGATCCTTGGGAGTATACCAGATATTATCACATTAGTGGACTTAGTTTTGAATCGTTTGATCATTTCATGATACTTTGCTAGCAATTCCTCTGATCTATTGCGCTTCAGATCATTTGTACCAACATGGATAACGTATAGAGTTTGATCATTTGCGTCTTTTGTGACCTCATCACAGGCTTCTGTGATATCACATAGTCCACCTCCTGGAAAACAGTACCTCTTTCTGCTGATGGGGGCGCGTCCACAAAATTCCTCCAGCTGACTGCGTACAATAGAGTCCCCAATAAGCCTTGTTTCTTCTGTCTCATTAACCGCTTCGGCAAGGATCTGGTAGCGATTATACGTAGTTATGGGAAGATGCTTCCTCGTATCTTTTCCGGGTTTTGCGCCATTTCTTACCATAGTAGAGGGGACTTCGCTTGACGAGGAACGTACTGAATCGCTGGGTGAGGAAGATACTGATTCACTATTATTTGTGACTGCCTGATGGGCGGGGGCTTGTACGAGCTCAGTTTGTACGCTTCTTCCTTCTCGAGTGCTGTTGCTGACTCCTACATTTGCCACTACAAACTCTTTCAGTGTCTCAAACTCTGCCTTGAGTTCCCTGTAATTTCTCTGCAATTCAGCTAAACCATTTTCCAGATCTTTTCTCAAGATGCATAGTTTGCACACAGGCGTCGAAAAGTAATTCAAAAAATACTGAGCCGCAAAGCGACCAGTACACTCCTGGCAGGCCTTCAGGTTAGATGGCATTTTGCAGCAATATTTCCACAATCCCACACAAATAAAAAATAATATACAACTGGTTAATGGATGTTGTTACAAATGGTCAATTTACTCTATAAATGAAATATTGAATTTCTAGGGAGATTCACTTACTTTTTATATATTATCTTCCTTTACCAGTATAAAAAGAATTGAAAATCTACCTGCTATGGCACAATCCAACCTACATGAATTCTTTTACCAGTGTAAAAAGAACAGAAAATCTGCTTGCTATGGTACAACCTACCTTACCATGAACTGTGTAAAATGAAAAGGGAATCTACTTGCTATGGTATGATCTAGCTTACCATGAATTGTGGAAATACACCATACACTGATTCACTGGAGACAAAGGAAAAAAAAAAAAAAATAACAATGGAATGTTGGAGGAAAAATCAAAATAAAAACCTAGCTTCTCTCAATGAACAACTGAAAATAAAAATAATATACAACCGGTTAAGGGATGTTGTTAAAAATGGACAATTTACTCTATAAATGAAATATTGAATTTCTAGGGAGATTCACTTACTTTTTATATACTATCTTCCTTTAACAGTATAAAAAGAATAGAAAATCCACCTGCTATAGCACAAGCCAACCTGCATGAATTCTTTTACCAGTGTAAAAAGAGTAGAAAATCTGCTTCCTATGGTACAACCTAACTTACCATGAACTGTGTAAAATGTAAAGAAAATCTACTTGCTATGGTATGATCTAGCTTACCATGTATTGTGGAAGTACACCATAAACTGATTCACTGGGAGAAAAAGGAAAAAAGAAAATAACAATGGAATGTTGGGGAGAAATCAAAATAAACACCTAGCTTCACTCAGTGGACAACGGTTTGTAGTGCAAAAACTATTTCACTGGTGTAACATCAATCACACAGTTGTTACTCTATACAGAAGACAATGCTATTCACTTGCACTAAACTAGCAAGCAACTTAGTTAGTATTTGTTACGTTAGACTTTAAAGTAAGACGTACAAGGATGATAGTGGGAACAAAAACAAAGAGAGCTGGTAGGTAAATACACTTTCGGTTCACTACACCATTTACTAGTGAGAAAAGATAATCTGTTTGTTAGATATCGTTCTAACTGACCATGAACTGCGGAAAATAAACTATAATAAACTATAATATGTCTGAGGAGGAGAAGGAGGAGGAGGAGGAGGAATGGATGGATGTGTAATGGGGTGTATAAAAGCCCGCACTGCTTAGAGGCAACGTGGGGATCCTCTCTTTGGCTCAGTGGTAACGTGTGCACATATGAGGTGTGAGCGCCTGAGTTCAAATCCCACCCAGACCAGTGATTAATTTGTTAAGTTTCAGTTTGGTCCATTACATTGGTGGCAGCGGTGGGATGTGAGGAGAGGCTTAATTAGAGGGCCATGATGTTGTTGACAGTATCTTATAAAACCTTACATCCCAGGGGGTGAGCTGTCTGTGTGTCGTTCGCGGGCTCCCCCTAATGGTGGCCTCCAGTGTGCTATGCTACCACGTGTATTCGAAACTGACCAAACTAATCACCAGGGAGAGAAAAGAGTGATGTAATAGGGTGTATAAAAGCCACATTGCTGAGAGGCAATGTGGGGATCCTTTCTTTGGCTCAGTGGTAACATGCGCACGTATGAGGCGAGAGGGCCTGAGTTCAAATCGCGGCCAGACCAGATGAACTATGACAAGGATGATGGTGACGACGATGATGATGATGATGACAATGACACTAAACATGATGTTGATGACAATGACAATACCAAAAAATGATGATGACTATGACAATAACAACGATGATAACTGCTGCAGTCTATGCCCTTACCTGGCAGAAGGGACATGGGCACCAGCTGAACTTCTGCCAACTCACTGCCCACATTCAGGGATTGCATGATACGTTCAGCCAGACTCTCAGCCTCATTCAACCTGTGACAAATTATTTTTAAACAGTTAACCCCCTCACTACAAGAAGCTTCTAAATTGAGTAGAAACTGGTGATGGCAAAGAAATATACAATACAAAAGGGTTCACGGAGACAGTTTCTAACCGTTTCTATGAAAGCCTTCCTCTAATCTAAATATCCTGCCTAGAAGTAACATGAACTAAATGAAAGTAAGCCTTCTTACTGGAGGGGTTAAAATTGTATTATCTTCATTATTCAGTTACATTAAAAGTAAGATTCTCTTACTTTTTTCTTTTTACTTACTGTAGATCCTACCTGCTCTATTTTTAATAATGAGAAAACAGGTGTTGATGTCAGTGATGAAACAAAATACGGTACTGAGTAACACATACAGTACTAGTACTGGTAAAAGTATTGTACAATATATGCACTGCTTCAGTCTTAGCAGAGTTTACCCAGAATCACTGAGTTTTCTCTATTACATGTGCTTACATTTTCTGTATCTACTCTACAAAACCGACTGTTTGATTGTAGAGTATGGTACCTGACCTGTTTGATATTACAGTAGAGTACAGGTTACCTGAACTTTCTGATAGTACTGTACAGTATATTAACTGAAATGTCTGATAGTACAGCACATTACCTCAATATGCTCATTTCATGTGTAAACAAAGAACCTGAAATTTAGTTGTTAGTAACATTTGAACTTGTTAACCAATAGTCTGTAGTGCAGTATGCATAAATCTCTACAAGAAACCCTGAGATTAAAGTTCTTATGTAATACTGTGTAAGTATAAAACATCACCAAGTAACACCTGTCTGCATTATTTGACACAATGCCTTGTAACTCCATCATAACTGTCCCCAGCATTCACCTCCAATTACTTTTTATGTGCTCACAACAAAATCCTAAGCACCATACATACAGTATGTCAGCTGCCATTACAACAGGTCACCTACTCTATTTTGTAACAGAATAGCACAGCCTAGGCCCCCAAACAATCATGTTGTATTATGGATTTTTCTTTTTAATAAGATGTAACCTCCTTGCATGGAAGAGAAATTGTGAAGCAGCATGGTTTAATGGGCAGGAATGCACACTATGGACCAAAGGGTCCTGTATTTGATCCCAACCAAGGGCTGTTGGTTAATACCAGGATGGTCATCCTGTCCTACGGTTTTACATGCTTCAATAGGTTCTCTAAATAGGGGCACTGCCTTAGCCTTTCAAGAAGGGAGTGACCAATGAAAACTGCAACATAATCAGTCACTATAGGTTCCCTTGGTACTCTGGTGGGGAGGCATAGCAGTGTTCCCTGCTACTGTAGTTAGTAAGTGAAGGTGTTAGAAACAATCTCCCTTAACCTCTTCAACAGATGACAACTCTAGTATCTTATCTTGCTCGTTTCGTTTATTTCCTTTTTAAAGGCTCCAACATCCTTGCATGCATTGGCCTTGGTCACCTAATGGTGACTCTCCACGCTGCTCAATCTCTGGCAGTTTCCCAATTCAGTCCCTTATCCCTGAGGTCACACTCAATGAAATTTTATTCAGCTAAGATTTAACATCAACAGATCAATTACCATAAGTGCTGATTTTATGTATGTATGTACTGGATATGTATATATATATATATATATATATATATATATATATATATATAGTGTGGTAGGTGGGGGCGCTCACCATCCACTCACTTGATGTAGTGCTGCTCTCGGGTGTCTGCTCTTTCCTCTCCTCCATCCTTCTTTCCATCCATCCTCTTCTGTCTTTCTTTCCTTCATTCTTTCCTCTTTCTTCTGTCTGCGAGTGACTTTGCACTCCCTCTTGTGTCTTTCTTTCCTTCATTCTTTCCTCTTCCTTCTGCCTGTAGGCGACTCTACACTGAGTGAGTAACTTTGCACTCCCTCTTGTGTCTTTCTTTCCTTCATTCTTTCCTCTTCCTTCTGCCTGTAGGTGACTCTACACTGAGTGACAAGCCAAATGGTTTCCTGTACACCAGGAAACCATTTACTACGCTGGGTGGTAACCATACAACCAAATTTTGGCTCCTGGTGGTTTAGTGGGCAATAAAGGTGCTCCAATCAGATTGAGCCGGTGAAGGTTTATATCCAAGGGATGGTTGAGGCTTATTGCTCACGTAATGCCACTCAGGGATGAGTGAGGCTGGTCACTGTCATCTTAAATGCCAGGACCAACTTTCCTAGCTCCGGGCTCCTACGCTCCTCATGGATTAGATGATGGATGGATGGATGGATGGATGTATATATATATATATATATATATATATATATATATTTTTACTTAACCAATTGCATTATTATACCAGAGTATGCCAGTATATATATGTATATATATATATATATATATATATATATATGTATATATATATATATATATATATATATATACTGGCATACCCTGGTATAACAATGCAATTGGTTAAGTAAAAACCCATTGTTAGGCAGGGTATCATATCTTGGGGTAGATTTAACATGTAAAGTACAGGGATGCGTTTTTGAGCCTTGGGTTTCCCCCCAACCAAGTTCTAAACCCACCTAAATGAGTTCAAAAACAAGATTCTAGCTAACCTACACCCCCAAATAGCTTTAAAACAAGCTAAACGAAGCCTAAAAGCAGTTTATAACTCACCTAAACCCAAAAATAACATCAAAAAATAATGAAAAATATCAGGAAAAATCAAACTTAGTAAACCGTACCCCAATATGACAATGATCACCCCACCTATGACTAAAACACATTAATCCAAGTCTAAAAATGGTTTATCAGTCAACCTAAACAATATTTAAGTCTAGAATACCAACAAAATCAGTAAAAAAAAAAAAAAATCATTATACTGGTGCTTGGCCATCGTTCTGTGGGGTAGAGTGGTATTTCTACCCCCACTGCTGTGCCAGGGTATCGCACCTAGGGATATTGTATCTTGGGGTCTGCCTATACAGTATATACATATACATGTACACTACACACACACACACACACACACGCACACAGGTCGCCGACAGAGACGGAGCTCTTCTGGAATGTGGGGAAATAATTGCTGAATCAACGACGAAAAGACCAGCCTATTTGTGATTATGTTAATGAGTGCGTGAGTGGTGGTCCCGTCGGACAGCAGTTAAAAAAAAAAACGCAGTTTCGGTCATAAAATGAACAAGATACAGTGAAAATAGAAAGTCTCCAAATGGTTGATTCATGGCGGAAAGGGACGGTGTATTGTTTACAATCGGCGAGAAAGAGTTTGACGGCTTTTCTGAAGAGGATGTGGGAAATGGAAGTACAGTATTAAGTTGAACCAAACAAGAATAGCAAGTGTAGAGAAAACAGCGGAGAGGAATGTCCAGGAGATAAAAAAGGTATGGGCAGTAATTAAAGAGTTACAGGAACGGACTATAGAGCAAGAAAATGAGATCAAAAGTCTGCGAAATAAACTGGAAAAAATTTGTACACGTAGTGATGAACAAAAAAGAGAAGTTACTGAATTAAAAGTGAGCAATGAATCAGCCTCAAATGAAATAAAACAGCTTAAGAAGAAGAATAAGAGGTTGGAAGAAGAAAGAGACAGGATGACAAGCAAACTAGATGAGTATGAATCCAAATCAAGAATACAGGACAAGCAAATTAAAGAAATCAAGGAGCAACATAAGGGGTGGAAGAAAATTCAGGAAGAGGGCAATGTAAATTTGAGAGATTATAGAACAACAAAGCAAGGAAAAGGTGGAGAGGGAAGTGGTTAGGGTGCTGAGAAGTAGAGAATCTTTAGTTAGAGATGTTAACATATAAAAAAAAAATGTGTAATAATTACAGGAGTTAAAGAAAAACGAATGACAATAAGATCAAAAAGAGAAAGAGAAGAACTGAGTAAAGTTAAAGAAATAATATCAATAGTCATGGAGGAAAACAATGAAACTCAAGAAGAGATTGAAGAGGTGTTTAGGTTAGGAAAGTACGAGGAAGGAGGGGCAAAGCCACTGAAGGTAAAGTTTAGGTCTCAGGTAACAGTAAATGAAATTATCAGTAGAACATGGAAATTATCAGACAAGGAAGGGTTCAAAAATGTTTGGATAAGGAGAGATGCAAATGAGGAAGAAAGAGCTAAAATAAAGGAGTTAGTAAAGGAAGCAAAGGTAAAAAACGAACAGAGAATGGATGAAGAAAAGACAGTGTTTTATTGGAGAGTCATGGAGCACAAATTAAGGAAGTGGTACAAGCGGAGAGAAGGAGAAAAGAGGATACAAAAAACATAAAAAATAACTGGAAGGTGGCATATACTAATGCTGATGGTTTACTATCGACAAGGCTAGAAATCAACGATTTTTTGAGGGTACATGAGCCTGATGTTATGTGCTTTGTAGAGATCAAATTAAGAGAAGATATTGATGTTCATATGGGAGATGGTAAATACAAACTGTGAAGAATAGACAGAAAAGAAAAAACGGGAGGAGTAATGATAGCAGTGAACAACAACATAAATGTAGATACCGTGGAAATGGGAGAAGGCAGGGCCGAAGTGATAAATATGAAATTAGAAACTGGAGAGAATAGTAAGAGAGATATGGTGGTAGTGTATGTTCCCCCTAAGACAAGAGCATGGAGTGATGATGAATACCAGGAAACGTTGTCAGACATGGCTAGTTATTTACAGGAAATGATTGAAAAAAGCAACAATATAATTTCAATGGGTGACTTCAGTTGTAATGAGGTGAACTGGGAGGAATGGGATTCAGGAGGCAGCGAAGATTCGTGGGGCACTATATTATTAAATATAACAATGAACAATGTGATGACGCAATGGGTCAAAGAAGCGACACGATTCTGAGGTGAAGACACACCAGCAAGATTAGACTTATTGTTTACCAAAGAACACGATGTACTAGAATCCTTGAAATATCTGTGTCCTCTTGGAAAAAGTGATCATGTGGTCACTGAGTTCCAGATGATAACAGGGAACGTGGAGCGAAGAGACGAGCTTTATAGGCAGGGAAGATACAACTTTGGGAAAGCAAACTTTACAGGATTGAGAAAATTTTTCGAAAATGCAGATTGGACAAAATTCAGAGAAACAAGAGAGATACAGAGGAAGTGGGATATTTTCCTAGGCATCTATAAATTGGGAGTGGAGAAATTTGTGCCAAGAGAAAGGGGGAAAGAAAACAGAAAAAAGGAGTAGTTTAACAGAAGGTGTATGGTAGCAAAAAATGAGAGGGACACGGCGTGGAACAATTGGAGAAAGAGAGGTAACAACAGAACAAAGGAAGAATATAAAAGAAGTAGAAATGACTACACAAGAATATGTAGAGAGGAAAAAAGAAATTTTGAAAAAGGTATAATAGATAAATGTAAGGATGAACCCAAACTGTTTTATAGATCTGTCAATGGCAAACTGAAACAAAAGGAAGGAATCACCAAACTGAAAGTAGAAGGAGAGGTCTATAGAGATGCAGCAATGCAGGCAGAAACAATGAACAAATGTTTCCAATCAGTTTTCACTAATGAAAAGGAGTTTGTTGATGGGATGGGAGTGACTAGAAATGTAGTGATAAAAGATATAAAAGTGGAAGTATAGGAAGTGTATAAATTACAGGAAACTCAAGATGTAAGGAAAGCCCCAGGACCAGATGGAATCTTTAATTGGGTAATGAAGGAATGCAGAGAACAACTGGCGGATAAGATTCACAGTTTAATTGTGTGTTCCCTGGAAGAGGGCAAATGTGGTACCAATTTATAAGGGAGGAAACAGGGAAGAACCCCTGAATTATAGACCAGTGTCCCTAACCAGCATGGTCGCAAAATTGTGCGAAAGAATTCTGAAAGATAGATAGATAAAATATCTGGATGAGATGAATATTTCGGCTGATAGCCAGTTTGGACACAGAAGTGAAAGGTCATGTGTTTCCAACTTGTTGAGTTTTTACTCAAGAGTGATTGACGTGCTACAGGAAAGAGATGGTTGGGTGGATTGTGTGCATTTAGATTTGGAGAAAGCCTTTGACAAGGTACCCCATGAGACTAACGTGGAAACTAGAGCATATAGGAGGACTGAAGGGGAACCTCCTGGAATGGATGAGAGATTTTTTGAGAGACTGACAAATGAGGACAGTAATAAAGGATAGGATGTCTGGATGGAGGGAAGTAGCAAGTGGAGTCCCACAGGGCTCGGTGTTGCCGCCAGCAATGTTCCTGATTTATGTAAATGATATTGTAGATGGAGTGAACAGTTATAAAAGTCTGTTTGCTGATGATGCAAAGATCTTGAGGAAGGTAGAGGTTGTGGAGGATTGTAAAATGCTTCAGGAGGATCTGGATAGGATACATGATTGGAGCCAGATGTGAGAAATGAAATTTAATGCAAAGAAATGTAAAATATTGGAAGTGGGTAAAAGTACCAAGAGGCCATCACTGACATATTTGATGGGTAATGAACCAATCACAAAAGCGAGAGAAGAGAAAGATTTGGGAGTGCTGGTCCAGGACAGGTTGTCACCTGAAAAACACATTAACAAGGCAGAGAGATATATAAACTCCTGACTAATATAAGAGTAATTTTTCATTATATGGATGAGATGATGAAAAAATTGACAGTGGCCATGATTCGCCCCAGGTTAGAATATGCAGCAGTAGTATGGTCCCCACACAAAAAGAAAGATATAAACAAGATTGAGTGAATACAAAAAACAGCAACCAAAATGGTCCCCAGTCTGGCAGATCTGTCATACAGAGAGAGGCTGGAAAAGCTGGATTTGCCTTCCTTAGAAGAAAGGAGAAAGAGAGGCGACATGATTGCAGTGTTCAGGACCATGATGGGAGTAGATAAAACTGACAATGAAGACCTGTTTTTATGGGATAAGAGAGCAACAAGAGGACACGCAATGAAACTGAAGAAGCCAAGCTGCTTGAAGGATATCAAGAAATATAGTTTTCCTTATAGACGTACAGACCTGTGGAATAGCCTGGACAAAGAGATCGTCCAGTCTAAAAACTTAACGAGTTTAAAGCTAAATTTGACTTACTGAGAAACAGAGGCGGGACCCCACGAGCATAGCTCATTTCCTGCATATCACAATTAGGTAAATTAGGTAAAATACACAAGAGGCACTGGGCAGGCATTACTCACATCACATCACTCTGCATCTGGCCAACCTGGCCAGGTGGCCATACCTAAATTAGTATCTTTATATGAGTCAAGCTCTGCATGATGATAAACTAAATGGTGTCCTAATATATAGCAAAATAAACAAAGTAGTGCAGGAATGTGCGCTAATTGTTTTGTCTGCGCCAGGGAATGTAAGCAGAATCTGTGCTCCAGTACCACATGATGTCCACCTACTTTAGTAAAGCAAATTTGGAAAAGAAAAGGGATAAAGGTAGACAGCAGGACGATGATTTCTACCATGAACTGGTTGAAATGGAGACGTACAATATGCTGGTAGAATGGTAAACAGATTGGAGATGGCATTTCAGAATGAAATGGATGAAATTAAGAAATAGTTGCACATGCAGAACGGGGAAATAGAAAAATTAGGAAAGGAAGTCAGCAAGAAAGGCACAACAAGAGATAACCTGAAAGCAGAAGTGGGTTCACTTATAAGGAAAATTAGTGAAATGACAAGTACAGTAGTCAACAATGAGAGTATCATGGAAGAGTTCAAAAATGATACAGAGGCAATTAGGCAAGTAAGGAATCTGATAGATCACAGCAATGATATTGAGGAGAAGATAACATAGGTGAATGATGCGATGCAAAACTACAAAAATGATGTGGAAACCACTTATGCTGAAATGGTAAAAGTAAAGAAAGACTTAGAAACAAGGGTTGAAGAAAAAACCATTAAAAAGGAAGTCTATCTATCTATTGCCAGAAGCAATAATCTTGTAAGGCCATTTGACTTAGAGTTATTTGTTTTACAGGGAGGGGCATTAACCCTCCACCAACCCACTTGTTGACCGTAGGGAGCACGTATGGTTTGGTTATATGGTTACCACCCAGCATTGTAAATGGTTTCTTGGCTTATAGGAAATGAAAAGAATAATCCAAAACAATCCTAAATTGGTCAGAGATTCAAGAGATAACAACAAATCTACTGTAGAGTAATCACTGGTATAGAAGAGGAAGAAATAAAAAACAAGATCTCGAGAGACAAAAAGATGATGGCAAATGTAATGAGCATATTGAAGGAAGTATCAAAGGAAATCTATAATAAAGACATAGAGGAACACAAAAGGCTAGGGAAATATGAGAGAAATAAGTCAAGGCCCCTAAATGTATCCAACCAGTGTGTAAACACTGTGGAGGAGATACTAAAAAATGCAAAGAAACTCATGGAAAAACAGGAATTCAAAAATGTATGGATAAAAAGATGCCTAAATCAAGAGGAACTGGAATTACTAAAAGAGAAGAGGGAGGAAGCAAAAACAAAGAATGAGGGAAGATCAGAGGAGGAGAAGAATACATTTTTTTTTTTACAAAGTAATTGGATTGCTCCCTTTCCTCTCCTCCATCCTTCTTTCCTTCCATCCTCTTCTGTCTTTCTTTCCTTCATTCTTTCCTCTTCCTTCTGCCTGTGGGTGACTCTACACTAAGCGACAAGCCAAATGGTTTCCTGAACACCAGGAAACCATTTACTACGCTGGGTGGTAACCATATAACCAAATTCTGGCCCCTGGTGGTTTAGTGGGTAATTATTGCACTCCAATCGATTTGAGCCGGTGAAGGTTTATATCCAAGGGATGGTTGGGGTTGATTGCTCATGTAATGCCACTCAGGGATGAGTGTGGCTGGTCACTCTTCATTTCAAATGTCGGGACCAACTGCCTAACCCCGGACTCCTACGCTCCTCATGGGGCAATGTAGGATTGGATGATGGACGGATGGATGGATTGGATTGCAGGTTCGAAAGTGGTACATAACCAGGAGGGAATAAAAAGGAGGATGGCAGTAGACCCAAGTCATGACAAGTATGTCAATAAGATGATTAAGTTAATGTAATCAAATGTAGATGGAATGGTATCTAAATTATTAGAGATGCATACTTACATCAGAGAAAATGAACCACATATAATATGCCTAACTGAAACAATATTAACACCAAGGATATCAAATGACATCCTAAACTCAGAGGAATATAATATACAGAGAAGAGATAGGAACTTGAAAAAATGAGGAGGGATTATAATATTAACAAAGAAAAATCTAAAAGTCAAAGAAATAGAACTAGATATACCCTAACAAGTAGAACTGATTGCAGTAGAGATCAATACATCTGAAGGGAAAGTAACTGTAGAAAATTTATACAAGCCACCCAGATCAAACACATGGGAAAGAGGCGAATATAAGGAGAGTACAATTCAGAGTTTAAGGGAATTACTAAATAGAATGGAGGAGAAATTGGAAAGAATTATACTAACTGGAGATTTTAATACACATAAATTGGAATACTCTAGATATAAAAAATCAAGAAAGATGCTGGGACCAAAAGCTCCTGGATTGCAGGATTTTTTCCTAATGCAACATGTAAGGGAAAGCACAAGAAAAAGAGGAGGACTTTATGTACCCTCAGTACTAGATCTTATATTTACTTGGCAAGAAAACGATATTGACAATTTAATGTATCACCCTCCACTTGGCAAAAGTGACCATGCAGTACTAAATTGCAACTTCAGGATTGCATATGACATAGTTAACAGCAATGAAAGTTACAAAAAGAGCCTAAATTATAAAACGGGAAACTAGAAGTATTTCTTAGAAATAGACTGGGAAAAGGAGCTTAGAGGACAAGATTTAAATGTCTATCTATCTATTGCAAGATCCTGTAAGGGGTGGCCATTTGACTTTGAGTTACTTGTTTTACAGGGAGGGACACTAACCCTCCACCAACTCACTTGACATATAGGGAGCATGTATGGTTTGGTTATATGTTTACCACCCAGCGTTGTAAATGGTTTCTTGGCTTACAGGAAACCATTTGGCTTGTCACTCAATGTAAAGCCACCTGTAAAGAACAGAAAAGCAATAAGAAGAGACAGGAAAGATGGGAGAAATAGGAAAAGTGGAGGGCAGGTACAGAAAAAGAATGATTAAGACTAAGGAAGAAGTAGGCAGCACTACATCAAGTGAGTGATTGATGGATGCCACTACCCGTTTTACGGGGAGGGGAACTAAGTTACTAACCCTCCACCAACCCACTTGTTGACACATAGGGAGCACGTATGGTTTGGTTATATGGTTACCACCGAGTGCTATAAATGGTTTCTTGGCTTACGAGAAATCATTTGGCTTGTCACTCAATGAAAAGGCACCTGTAAAGGAAAGAAAAGCAGTAAGAAGTGACAGGAAATGTGGGAGAAATAGGAAGAGACGAGGGCAGGCACAGAAAAAGAATGATAAAGGCTAAGGAAGAAGTAGGCAGCACTGTATCAAATGAGTGGATGATGGTTGCCACCACCTACTTTACGGGGAGGGCACTAACCCTCCATCAACCCATTTGATGACACGTAGGGAGCATGTACGATTTAGAAACGGAATCTAAAGGTGAATGTAGGGAAGAGTAAGGAATGGTCTTTCAGAGAGGTGAAGTCAGTGAATGTACAGCGAGGCTGGATGGCGAGGAATTGGAAAATGTGAGTACATTTAAGTACTTGGGTAGTGTGATGAGTAAGGATGGAGGTTTGGAGGGTGAAGTGCTTGAAAGGGTACAGCAGGGAAAAAAGATTGCTGGTTCCTTGAAAGCAGTGATAAGAAACAGGGAAGTAAGCATGGAAGTGAAAAAGTTACTACATGACAGTATTGTGATACCAACTCTAACGTATGGAAGTGAAGCTTGGACGTTGTTGGAAGGACACAAGTCAAGAGTGAGAGCAGTGGAAATGAGTTATTTAAGAGGAGCCTGTGGGGTCACATGGAGAGACAGGCTGACGAATGAGGATATAAAGGAGCGTTGTGGTGTGGATGTGATAGGAAGCGTTATGAGGAACACACTGAGGTGGTTTGGCCATGTGGAGAGGATGGAGGGTGAAAGACTGATGAAGAGAGTGTATGAGTGAGGTGGAGGGGGGAAGAGGGAGGGGGAGGCCGAGGATGAGATGGCGGGATGGGGTGGAGAGGTATATGAGAGAGGGGGGTGTGAGTTGGAAGCAGGACAGTGAAATGGCAGGGGACAGGGTGACGTGGAGGCAATTTGTTTGTGGCCACCCCAAACGGGAATGAGGCGTCTGGCAATAGATAGATAGACAGACTTTACATTTATTATGAAAACATTAAACCACCATCACATTTATAACTCTTATAATTCAAAAAATAGTGTACTTGCAAAATAAACTGATATGTATATAAATGATGGGGAATCGTCGAATTGTCCCGACTGTGAGGCCGAGGGACAGTAAGGGCCTCATAGCCCTTATTCATCACTGTCAAAACTGGATGGCTGGTTAGGCATGGCTGGCTGATGAGGCTGGACCGGTGGACGAGTGTGTTGTCCAGTGCCGACCATGTGGGGATGTTTGTGTTGCGTCTGCTGTTCACTGAGCTGCAGATGATCCATCATTGTAACGAATCGTTCCCATCGTACAGCGAGCGTAGGGTACTAAAATGTCGACATCGTATAAGCGATATATTGTATAATGAGGCATCGTATAACGAGGGGTTACTGTACATGTATGTATGTATACTGTATATGAAATTATAGGAATATGCAATATAATTAATACTACATGAGCAACCTGAGGGTATGGAAGAACAATGGTGATGTGGTGTGGAGGACTGGATACTCCCCAACCAGTCGCTGCAGGTTGCCTAGGAGTTTCTTTGGTAGGGATGCCAGGCACTGTTCCCCACGTACCACACTTCGAGCCTCACTCAACACTGACTCTCGCTCCATAATATCCTCTGTCAGCGTTTCTTCCTGAGATGTGGGTATGGGCATTACTAAATGGGTAATGTGTTTTAATCTATCAAAACATTCTCCTTACAAATGGTACTATAAACTGGGGAGCTGTAGAAGAAATAGCAATAATTGTAACTCCACATTATTTGAATGTTAACCCAGTAACCCCATAAAAACACCTCTGGACCCCCCACTTCCTTATATAACAAAAGAAAAATCCTATGTGCATGTTTACAACAACTTTATTTAAAACAAGAACACTAAACAACTACTTTATTTAATACAAGAACACTAAAAGTTAAAAATAATGAATAGTGTACTCCTGCATGGCCTCTTCCGACTTCTGTGCTCATCCCAGCTCCCTCCAAAAGGAACAGTCTTACAGTATATTTCATTCATTCTATAATGCCATTACTGTACGAACTGTGCCTGGGATAATGTTACAGTGTCAGCAGAGTTCAATGAGATATATATTTTTTTTCTGTAGCCATATGCGGATCTTCAAAACTGTGTAAGTTAAATCCGTGGATGTTAAAGGATGACTGTATTTGGGAATCGTGCTATTTGATCACGTGCTAAATGGAACCCAGGTGTATTCTCATCTTTCACTCCCCTACTATTTCCCCTTTCACACTGTCTTACTTTCTTTACCTCCTTCCAAAACAAATTCTTACTCTCCCTCCATTTTACACTCAAATTCCTCCCAAACTCTTCATCCACTCTCTTCTTATTTTCCTTCACCAAACTCTTCACCTCCCTTCTCCTGTTCATATATACCTCTCTCTTCTCTCTCTCATCTTCTCCCCTACCTATACCCGCTAGCCAGTCACTATATGCTCGTTTCACCTCACCATTCCGCCAAGCCGTCCCTTGCACACCCCTGCATCTCCTCCTCATTCCACAAACCACCTCGCACGCTGCGCCTATCTCTTCTGTGAATATCTTGCATACTTCTTCCACTCCTTCCATCTGCTCTAGCTCATACCTTCCCAATCTTTCTTCCACTATGCTCTTATACTCTGCCGTGTTCTCACTTCTTGCAACTTCTCCACTCTTTTCACAGGAGTTGTTTCCTCCTGTCTTCCCCTTCATTTCTTCACCCATTTTCTTTGCAGCCTTACCTTGGCCATCACTAGGTGATAGTCCAAGATATCACTCCCCCACCCTCTCCACACTATTGTGTCCAACATTTGTCTTCTCATTCGCTCATCCATGCTCACATAATCTATCACTGCCTTTCGTTTAACAAGTTCACTGTCCATCTTCCTTATGACTCTCCATGTATACCTGTGGATCATCTTATGCCAGAAGAAGGTGCTGGCTATTGCCAACCCCTTACTGGCACAATGTCCACCAATGCACTACCATTCCCATCTACTTCAGCTGGCACATTCCACTGACCGAGAGAGAGAGAGAGAGAGAGAGAGAGAGAGAGAGAGAGAGAGAGAGAAATACTAACATGACTGGCTAGGGATGCACAAAGAGCGTGTGTCTGGGCTTCGATTGCCTGAAGTGCCTGGTGTTCCCTCAGCTGCAGGAGGCCATGGAGACGATGGGTGATGCTGCGGACATTCTCTATAGCAGCACATCCACTTGACACCGCTTCCCTGGCCAACTCTCCACATTTCTGCAACAAAAGGGAATGAATAGGAACCAATAGAGATGCTATTTACAATGCAACTATCATTACTTTCTTGTGCACTATCCTGGATAGTGCATCAGGAAATACTGTGCTGTAAGTCCTAGTTTAGTAATCTTATGTCATTTTTTCTTACGACAATAAGTGTACTGGTGTTGTGATGAGGAGAGGTAGACTGAGATGCCTAGGCATGTGGAGAGGATGGGGGATTATAATTGGGTGCAGAAAGTGAGAAGTGTTAATGTTAAGGGTAGGGTTACAGGAGGTAAACTGAAAAAGGCTTGGGAGAAGGTCACTGAGTGTGACCTAAGGGATATGGGACTGGATAGGGAAACTGCCAGAGATCAAGTGGCATGAAGAGCTGCCATTAGGTGCCCAAAGCCGACACATGCAAGCATGTTGGAGCCTTCAAAAAGAAAACAACCGAAACGAAATGAATATGAACAATAACATGGCATCTGCCAAAATATTTACACAGTGGTACCAGACATACCAAATCATAGGGAAACTGTTCAGGTTCACTTTTATTGAGCTTACATGCAACAATGCATTTTTTGTTAGTTTTGTCCTGAATGTAGAACTGGGTTCAACAGTCTCTTTAAAATCATTTCACACCATATCAACAGCTTATGCAATGTTGTTAAAACAATCAGTAATACTCCAGGGTGCTGGAACTTGGAACATGCTTCAAGTTTGGAGGATAATGTTGTTTACTACATCATAATACCTGGTTCCTAAGAAATAACAAGGTGAATCAATTCGTCGCACAATTCTAAGTCAACTTCTATCTATCTATCTATTGCCAGACGCCTCAATCCCGTTTGGGGTGGCCACAAACAAATCGCCTCCAAGTCGCCCTGTCCCCCACCATCTCACTGCCCTGCACCCAACTCACACACCCCTCTCTCATATACCTCTCCACCCTATCCCTCCATCTCATCCTTGGCCTCCCCCTCCCTCTTCCCCCCCTCCACCTCACTCACATACACTCTCTTCGTCAGTCTTTCACTCTCCATCCTCTCCACATGGCCAAACCACCTCAGTGTTTTCCTCATAACGCTTCCTATCACTTCCACATCCACACCACAACGCTCCTTTATATCCTCATTCGTCAGCCTGTCTCTCCATGTGACTCCACAGGCTCCTCTTAAATAACTCATTTCCACTGCTCTCACTCTTGACTTGCGTCCTTCCAACAACGTCCAAGCTTCACTTCCGTACGTTAGAGTTGCTATCACAATACTGTCATGTAGTAACTTTTTCACTTCCATGCTCACTTCCCTGTTTCTTATCACTGCTTTCAAGGAACCAGCAACCTTTCTTCCCTGCTGTACCCTTTCACGCACTTCACCCTCCAAACCTCCATCCTTTCTCATCACACTACCCAAGTACTTAAACGTACTCATATTTTCCCAACTTTCTTCTGCAAATTTAAAAATAAGCAAGACATTGCGGGGTGTCAAATTTAAAATTATGCGAGATATTGTGGGGTGTTATGTATGCCTGTGAAGGCAGTTTGCTTAAAATTCGCTCATTAAAAGCAATGCATTTTTTTTTTTCTTGGTGGTGCATTATGGTCATAAGTGTATGCTTTTGTTTTTGCTGGTGCATTATGGTTCCAAATCAGCCAACTGGAGGGCTGGAAATGAGTCTGTCATGTGTTATCAAATCTGAAAACAAAGTCAAGATGGACTCTGCTGACAATTTAGGATACTATTAGAAACTGACCTTGGTTAGGCCTGAATGACACAGATCTAGGTTAGGTTAAGAGGTGTTTGGGTAGGCAAATATTTCTATTTTCATCATCATCATCCAATCCTACACTGTCCCATGAGGAGTGTAGGAGCCCAGGGCAAGGCAAGTTGGTCCTGACATTTAAGATGAGTGACACTAATTAAAAGGGCTAAGTTGAGAATAACGTTTCCAAAACACCACATTAAAGACCCCAGAACATCTCGTTTGTTTTTAATTTGCAGAAGAAGGTTGATTTAGAACCATGCAACAAATTGCTTCCAATTACTACTTAGGAATCTGGTGTTATGGTTTCATAAAAATTTACCACTCTGGAACCCTACATGTGTAAATGTAAAAGCCTTCAGATTCTGATAAGGTAATCAGTAATACTCAAGGTACCTGGAGCTTTCTTTCTTAGTTCAGAACCCTAGAAGTAAAGCATGTCAAAACCTGTTATGATCTTGCAAATTCTTCTCAACTAATTGTTATGATCATGGGGGATGCAACTACGAACTTGACAGATTAGTTCCGAACAAATGTGTCACCTACTTTGAAGATGCCTGTACATTGCCATTACAAAAGAAGTTGATATTACATGATGAAAAAAAATCATTTTTTACTATCACATTGTATTTCAAGCCATGTGCAAAAGGCATGCACTGTATTACCATCTTATCATTGCAAACGTTTATATCAAATTTAATCAGAGCACACAAAGGGCTTCTCTAGGTCTCCAACAAGGCAAGAATGAGAACGAGCACTGGGAGGTTCAATGTTCACTGCTCAATTATCTTGCTAACTCTGCCCTTTGATGGTAAACTATGAAGAAATTTGCTAAGGAGTAAACCACATAATTTCAATTTTTTTTTTTTTAACTTTTGCAAGACTTAACCAAAGACTTCACTGGGTTATTATGTCTGGGTACAAACTAAGTACTAACTACAAAAAGGAGGAAAAAAAAAAAAAAAAAAGAGTACAGAAAACAAAAAGAAATGGTTTACAAGGAAGAAGTCAGTTTCTCTCTCTCTCAGCTTACTATTGCTACCTCCACAAAATTTTGTTCAGCTTAGGAAAAATGTGTGTGTGTGTGTGTGTGTGTGTCTGTGTATGCACGAGAGAGAGAGAGAGAGAGAGAGAGAGAGAGAGAGAGAGAGAGAGAGAGAGTGAGAGTGTGTGTGTGTGTGTGTGTGTGTGTGTGTGTGTGAGAGAGAGAGAGAGAGAGAGAGAGAGAGAGAGAGAGAGAGAGAGAGAGAGAGAGAGTGTGTGTGTAATTCACCGCGTCGGTCAGGATCACTTTGATGGTCGTGATCGTCAGCTTTTACCCTCCCGGAAGGGAGCTGAGAGCTCATATAGTCCGATCTAAGGGCAAGGCTTTGACCTTCACACACGCACACACCCGTCCCCTTGCTCAAGGGGGACAGTAACCACCCACTTCGTCAGTGAAACTTTTCGCAACCTGAGCGAGGCGCGAACTCCCGTCCACCAGTTGGCAAGCGAGAGCGTTACCACTGCACCAGCGGTGTGTGTGTGTGTGTGTGTGTGTGTGTGTGTGTGTGTGTGTGTGTGTGTGTGTGTGTGTGTGTGTGTGTGTGTGCACGCGCCGGGAAACCCATTGGGAATATCGCAATGAGGAATTTCCTATATACTGACCCAAGGATGAAGTGATTACATTTAGTGAAAGGACATTCCAGTAAAGGAAATACTCTTGCTTTCATTCATCAAGGCTATACATTGCTAAAGTTTGGTTTTCATAGTTTATTATAGAGTCAGTTAACAGATACGTTACGATGGCGTATTTTCAAAGCTTGTTCCTGTTATCTCCAGACGATTTTATTTAGCTTAAAAGGAACTTGTCAAACTGGAGGGGTTAGATAACACAGAACCCACCATACTCTTTTCTACATGAGGGCTCTCCTAAATCAAATATAATAGTCTGGTAACAGTAAGAATAAAACAAATTACATCCTCAGGCTTTATAACTTAAATAGTCCGTCCGAGCTGCTTAGTGTGGGGTTCTTCCGAGAGCATTAAAAAATGCTGTTTTCGCACCGGAGAGTTAAACGCTTTAGAATCCCATACTCCACATAACAGCACTTGCAAAGATCAATAATCATTGAATGACATATCAGATAATAGGAATTTTCATCTGGATGCAACCAGTCGATTTTAATAAATGGCTTTAAAGACTCCGTCGGTAACTTTCAGAAAGCGATGTTTCCCTCAGCTGAAAAAATATCTGGCGACTAAAAAAAAAAAAAAAAAAAAAAAAAAAAAAAAAAAAAAAAGGTTAATCCTCTGAGTGATCGCGATATTTCAGTGTAAAAAAAAAAAAAAAAAAAAAAAAAAAACTATCTAGATAGATCACGAGTAGAATAAAGTCGTGTGGCGCTAACAAAAATAAGTGTGAAAAACTGAGAAAGGTTAAAGTTGAACATTTCGTCTACTGGCCGCATAAGTTCACATAACCGGTCTGTAGACAGCGTGTGCTACCCAGGTTCATGCTGCCTGGCTATTAATGTGAGAAAAAAAAATGTTCAGGTACGGAGGAGCTGTAAACTGGTGTATTGTGACACAGTGCGTCGAGGAAATATTACTCTCTGCCATGTACTACCGTATTCAAAAGTTCTCACACAGTTCTCTACCTACCGGTACTGTGGCTATGGGGTACTATATTGTATACTTTTCGCGAACATTCTGGAATGAATGAGAAGGCAGGACACCAAGGTGACTGGTAGGGAATTTTTGCTCGTGAAAGTACACGGAACAGCTTAGTTTAAACCATGATGCACTACTTCATTAAGCGCGCACTGCATTAATATTCTTACATATTCTATCATCCACTCGTTTATTGCCTCATGAGCAGCGTAGGGGTTGGGGGCTTGGCTACTTAGTTCCGACACTGAAGAGGGGAGTAACTAATCACTTTCCCTGTGTAGCAGTAGCAATGTGTGAAAAATAAACCCCAACCATCCCTCCGATGTCAATCCTTACTGGTCACAATCAGTAGAAGTGCCTTAATCCGTTAGATCAACAGGTGTCTACGGATTAAATAGTCATCATCCAACGTAGTAAATGTTTTACTGGGTTACAGCAATGCATTTTGCTTGCCACTCAATGTTGAGTAATACGGTAGCACTGCATCAACTGAGTGGATGTTGGGTGTAAAAAATATTTGAACTCTT
The DNA here is from genome assembly GCF_032717465.1 of Coenobita brevimanus. Lineage (NCBI taxonomy): Eukaryota > Metazoa > Arthropoda > Malacostraca > Decapoda > Coenobitidae > Coenobita > Coenobita brevimanus. Next base: position 7,543,043 of record NC_137015.1, read on the forward strand.
TAACAATAGTTACTGTGAACATATACTGATACTGTTGTTTCTGCAAGGGGAATTCGTATATGATGCCTTCATATGAAAAGTGGCAATAACAAAGTCACCACAGTTATTCGACCAGTCCTTAGTAAAACCAGACGAATTCTTAACGGTAAACGCATCTGTTGTTTTGTATTCCTTTAATCCGGTGACAACTTTTACTCTATTCTACCACCACCAGACGATATTATTAAGCTTACGAGAGCCTACTCACCAGACGAAATTATTAAGCTTACGAGAGGCTACTCACCGGACGATATCATTAAGCTTACGAGAGGCTACTCAGTGTGAAGGAGTTTGGTATAGTCTTCAATTACTGTGAAGAAACAAAACAGATTCCTTGCCCTTTGTTGTCCTCCATCACCAGTGATCACTTCTCTACAGACAAACCCCTGGAGACCGATGACATTTTATTTCAATTGCTAGCTTCAGATGATTTTATCCAGTTTTGGAGACTTCTCGAACTGGAGGAGTTTGATATAGTCTTCATTAACCCCTTCAATACTAGAGATATGTCTCTATGTTAAATAAAATCGTCTGGTGATAGCAAGAATTAAAAAAAAAAAAAGTCACCAGACAATGGTGGGACAGCGATGATAAAAAACAAACCACTCTCTTTATAGCCCTCCCTCTACCCTTCTCCTGAAGTAAAAAGTCATTCTGGTGGGCTGACTACAGCTTCCGTAGAGTGAGGCCTCATTAACACCTTCAGTCCGAGGACTTTCTTTTTCTATAATGCTCCCGTCTGGCCATTTTATCTTGGTTATGAAGGACGACTCGCAGTGAAGGCTTAACAGATAAAAGTTTTCGTACGAGAAAGTTTCTGCATCTATCCATTATCCAATCCTTCACTGTCCTATCTGCAGCGTAGGGGTCCGGGGCTAGGTAACTTAGTCCATGCATAAGGCGACTGACCTGCTGTTCATCCTTAAGTGGTATTATGTTACAGATACACTCCACCCTTCCCTCGGATATTAAACTCTGCGGGACACATCTCAAAATAATAAAATCAACTGCAGTACCAATAAAAAAAAATAAATAAATACATATATAGACGTCATTGTAACATTTAAATCCGCTGGTAATCTTCACTGTACACGAACGTTGTTCACACACACCATCCCTTTTCAATATGCTTGCTATCGCCAGATGACCTTACTAGTTTAGGAGAGTCATTCCGAACTGGTGGGGTTAGATATTTCCTTCATTACCTGAGATATTTCTTAAGATGATGGGATTTGCCTAAATGTTACAACAATAAAATTAATATAACGTTACCAATGTGATGGGGGTCAACCCGCACATACAAAGTGGTAATTGTACATATCAAACTCTCCAGTTTCACTCCGCCGGGTGATTTCTCGTGTGTTGTGGGGACGGCTTTGTCAGCGTTATCAATGTCTATCCTACATCATAAGACAATTTCTTATTCCAAATGCAACACCCACGTCCGCACCAGCAGACTGAGCCGTCCCCGCAACATGTAAGATACAACCAGGCGAGTTTTTAGTGGGGCGCCATTCACGGACCACCCTGTATTTATAACGGTATTAGCCAGCAACGTGAACTGCTTTAGCTATCAACGGAAAAAAAAGTCCGAGTACCGTACGTCAAAAATGGCACCTGGACAGGGTAGGAACGTGTAAGTACGCATGTTAAGGCATACCAAGTGTCTGCCATCATTTGATACTGAACATGGACAATTGAGTACCAGACTACTTAACCCCTTCAACGCGGTGACGGCCCCTCCACTCCCCCCCCCCTCTCTCTCTCTCCATACAACTTGTTTAACTCTGGTCAGACTTATTCGAAAGTCTGATACAGCCAACGTATTAAGTTCTTCACAGCCAAAGGTTCTCCATACGTCGAATAAAATAGTAAGCAGGATTAATACAATGATAAAATAGGTCATGACGTTGATGGGGTTAATCATTCATACCACTGGAGGATGAAACAAAAAACAAAGGGAAACTTTATGACGGAGGATGATAAGTCGATGATTTATTTTGCTTTATCCTCGCTGGCCGCACGGTTCAACAACACATCATCATCATCATCATCATCATCATCATTTATGACCACCCGCGTTGCAAAGCGAGCGGAGTGGTAATGTTTTCAGTTGTGAGGTTGGCTGGCTGGCTTTGTTTGTGTGTGGGTAAAAAAGATATATCACGAATGGCCTGAGCTGCCAACATGAAACTTTCAGAGTATCAATATTTGGCCAAAATCTTGGACGAATTCAAAAATGGGCACTCGAGGTCAAGGTCAAGGTCAACTAGTTGACCTTTTGCAGCCATTTTGGTGACCTTGACCTTGACATGCACATATCTTGATACCCAGAAAGTTTCATGTTGATGGCTGAAGCCGTTCATGAGATATGTTGTTTACCCACACACCAAGCCAGCCAGCCAACTTCACAACTGAAAACATTGCCACTCCGCTCGATTTCTACACGCGTTGCGAAGCGAGGGTGGCTTGCTGGCTTTCTTTGTGTGTGGGTTTTACATTCTGAATTTGCGTCAAAACAGAAATGGAGGAGCAAAATTATGTGCCAAGGAAAAACTTTTCGGCTACGCGGGTGGTGAGATCCCATTGTGAGGTGGCTTGTAGTTACACGTAACGCATCGCTATTTACCTATTCTTATCGCTTATTATTTAAGATGAACTGATTTACAATATATCTACCGGAAAACTTCCAAATTTGAATAAACATTCCATTACCATCCTGATCCAAAATCTTCAGTGCGCACAAGTACCGGGAAGATCCATGGCTTCTGATCTATTTGGAACTACATAGAAAAAAGGGAGAACCCAGAAACAGTGTCGTCTTGTCGTGAGTAACAGGAGGTGCGAGGCTTTTACTAACAAATATATACTGGAATACAGAGTGACGTTCCATCTCCCCACTGCTGCCCTAGTCACCTTTACCGACATCCAAAGAATACGTGGATTTGGCTTTTTCTGGACAAAGCGGGTGGATGCGTGGTCAAAATGGCTGAGGGGCGCAGCAGTCTATATGGCCAGAAGGAAAGGGCGTGGGGAGAGGGATGGAGTGGAGCGAAGGGATAGATGAAGGCAGGGTGTGGAGATGGATGGATGAAGGGAGGGTGTGGAGAAATGGATGGATGAAAGGAGGGTGTGGGGAGAGGGATGGATGAAGGGAGGGTGTGGGGAGAGGGATGGATGAAGGGAGGGTGTGGATAAATGGATGGATGAAAGGAGGGTGTGGGGAGAGGGATGGATGAAGGAAGGGATGAGTGTGTGGGAGCGAAGAGTGAAGGTTGGCTATGGATGGATGAAATGAGGGTGTATAGGGAGGAGGGGAATAGAAGAAAGGGGGAAGGGAAAGGGTAAAGGGAGGGTGCTGAGAGATGGATAGATGAAATGTGGAGTAAGTTGGCCTGTCAAGAGAGAGAGAGAGAGAGAGAGAGAGAGAGAGAGAGAGAGAGAGAGAGAGAGAGAGAGAGAGAGAGAGAGAGAGAGAGAGAGAGAGAGAGAGAGAGATGGTTTGTCTAGGAATGGATGGAGAAAGGAGGGAGGGTGTGCAGGATGGAAATAATGAGAGACGGAATGAAACAGAGAGAGAGAAGGGAGGAAAGAGATGGAGGCTAGAGACGGAGAGAGGGAAGAGATAGAGGATAGGAATGGAGGGAGAGAAGAGACGGAGGATAGGGACGGACGGAGGAGAGAGATGGATACGAACGAAGGGAAGGAAGAGATGAAGGATTGGGACGGACGGAGGGGTGAGATGGATACGAACGGAGGGAGGGAAGAGATGGAGCATAGGGACAGAGGGAGGGAGGGAGAGAGAAAGAGGGGATGAAGGTGTGGGAGACTGGGGGTGTGGATGGAGTTAGTGTGTCTGCTCACACTATAATCTTAGCCGACCAGTGTAAAAACGCGACCTCGGCCACCCGCTCACCTGAAAGGCCGGGTAGCATATTACAATCTCCAGTAAAAACCCACTTACTTCTACTGCCACCATGACACAACCCCTGCATCACCACAACATAACACCATTTCCGACACATCTTTCACCTCTCTCATGCCTATGTGTGTGTTAGTAAATGGAAAAAATTATCATCATCATCAACTCCAGCCACTACTCACTCAACACAATTTCCACCTCACCATTCACATATCTACTACCTAACAGGACATTATATATATATATATATATATATATATATATATATATATATATATATATATATATGTATATATATATATATATATATATATATATATATATATATATATATATATATATATATATATATAGATATAGATATAGATATAGATATATATCTCATCATCATCATTATCACCATCATCCCGCACCAATGATCATCTTGATCACCATCATTACACTCAACCTCTCAACTATATATTACTTTTATACATAAAAAAAAATTAATCCCATTTAACCCCTTTCGGGCTTTGGGCTACCGTACTTTAAAACACTTAAGAGTACGAGGTAGAGATATGTTTCTGGCAGCATTACATGAACGAAAGACCACCAGTCACCTCTGGGACATTTCAACCCAAGCTCGCAGAAGAAGGCTGACATTCTCACTGCTATAATCTACCACTAAACTTCCAGAAGTCTCAAAAATGTTGGCAGAAAAAAATCATCATCATCATCATCATCACCACCATCATGCTTACTCTACTTCCCACTACATACATGTGATGTGGGATGGATCCAAAACTAATACAACGAAAACATAAAAGTAGGACCATCATCAGAGTCCAGTGAAATGGCCACACATCGCTTCACTCATCGTTGAAGCTTTCCAATGTACAACAAAATCAGCTATCAACCACAACCAATACACCAGCCCTTGCATCACCACCGAAAGGACGGGAATTCGATCTCAGGCTGGGGCAGGGACACTGATGATTTTAATGGGGGACTTGTGAAGCTGCCTGCCGCTGGAGGCCACCACAGTTAATAGCTTGTCCACCTCGAGTACGCGATAAATTACCGTGATTTTTCTCTGTTGATGTGAGAACCTGCATGGTAAAATACCATCATATACTACTAAGGTATTGAAAAAGCTTTGTAACAAAAGTATGTCAGAGAGAATACACTGTTCTCGTTGTTTTATTTCCCCGAAAATGAAGCCCGAATTTTGAAAACCTGGAACTCATATATATCTCTTCGTCGTTTAAGCTGAGTTAATTCTTGCCTCCTGAAATGTTCGATATATACTGTAGTTTTAGCTAAGCACTTTTGTTTGTTTCAGTCTCTCTTTTGGAGGAAATTTAGTGACGATGTATTAAAATATTCTACATCAGCCATCCGAACTCTGAGACAGTCCCCGTTCCAAGACTTGATAGAACTTGTTTGAATATGGTGGTAGCGAGTTCTCCTAGGGGGATAAGTCATGATCAAATCTTGGAACATTTCAAGAGGCAAGAATTAACTCAGCTTTGTAGCAGTTTCGTTAAAAACGACGACAAGAACTATATAAGTGGCAAGTTCTCACAATTCGGGCTTCCTTTTCTCGGAAATTAAATAACGAGAACAATGTATTCTCCCGTGTTATATTTTTGTTACGAAGCTTTTTCAATACTTCCACAGGGTATAATGGTATTTTGCCACACAGGTTCTCACATCAACAGAGAAAAACCACGGTAATTCAACACACACTCGGGGCGAACAAACTGTTAACGGTGGTGGCCTCTAGCGGTAGTCAGTTTCACAAGTTTCCCATCACCTCCGATGGCTTCACCCCAATCTGTCAGTCTATGAGGCCACGATAATGGAAAAAAAAAAAAAATCATTTTCCGCTCTACCTGACACATATATAATAATTATAAACCGGTTCAAGATACCAGATTGCCATCTAGTCTACAGTACAATGACGCCTTTATATATTAATTCTTACTAACTCTAGATGATTTCATTCTCCTTAAAATATAATTATCTCCTGTACTGAAGATGTTAAAAGAAATCAGTCTGTAACCTTTCCACAAGCAAGTCTCATATCGGTTACGTAAAACTGTGCTACGATAAAAATAATAAAAAGGGGTACTCGCACTGAATGGAAAATGTTTGTTAGTGCCCTGTACAGTGATTCACGGTGCTGATTTGTATCTCCCCCCCCTTTTTTTTTTCTCGCAATCTGTCGGCCTGTCTGTCTGTCCGTCAGTTTATTAACTGCACAAAATAATTAAGGGATGATGATGATGATGATGATGATGATGATGATGATGATGATGATGATGATGATGGTGGTGGTGGTGGTGGTGATAATGAAAATCTGTGGGGCTACAGCTATGCCCTAAGTTATTAAAATTATGCAGAATGTACGCTACCCCTTCACCACGATGATGTATATCTTATTAATATATTCTTGTAGCCTCCAAATAATTTTGTGTAAGATTTGGAGATAACATATGCAGAGACGGGGTTAGAAATTCTAACAGTTTCTTTACAACCTGATGCCATTCCCTAGGCTGAACAAAATCGTCTAGAAGTAGCAGGAACAGAAAAAGTAATTGGATTGAAGGGGTTAAGGATCTAGGTATAAGTTATGAGGACGTAATTTCCGTTTTACTTCTGCTACGGCCAAACATTCTCTTTTCTTTACATATAGTACACAAACTTTCTGAACTGAAGGTGTTAGGTATATCCTTCATTAAAACCTTAAGTACAAAACGGTCTTGTCCGCAGCTGAACAGAATCATCCGCCAGTAGTAAGAATAAAATATAAAATACCTCCTGGGATGGAAGGTGTCAAGGAACAAGTACTTAAATTCAGAAGACAGTAGGATACAGGACAAGGGCATAGTGGGAAGTTTAAGGAAATACCAGCGTACGGCATGGTGCAGGTAGGGACACCGAAACTGCGCGTTTGTTCTCACCTGAGAAGTTCCTAAACCCTCTTTCTGTTCGCCTGATGGCAGAGTGTGGTAGAGTGGAGTCTGGTTTTAACCCGTGCCGTCCCGAGGACGTACTTCCACGTCCTCACGTTTTGTCACAGCTAATCCCGAGGACGTACTTCAACGTCCTGCAATTGCAAGGTTCATAATTTCCACAATTTTCAATTTTCGCGAGTCATTTTTGGTACGTATACACGGGACACCTGCCTCAACAAGATGCCAGGCAGAGACAATGCCTTACCCAGCATGACCTCCTCCCCCCCCTGCATGCCCTTTTCTCAGCAATTCACCTGTTATCAGTGATCTGGCCAGTATAGCCATGTCATGCCACGGTACGAAATTCAGGGCCAGAGTGATTCCCCAATCAATGACAATGTGGAGGACAAACTTTACATAGCATTAGAGGAAGAAACAGTTAGAAATGATGATCAGGTAATGTGGCAAAAAAAGGTCAGGTATTAGCGAGTGAAACAATGCTTATAATGCCCATATTACTGCTTGAAAACCAATATACTTTTGTACTACATATAAATTCGTAACAGTAAATAAATAAATACCGTTTATGAGTGGTGTGAAATAGTTATCCTCCCATAGGACTCGTTTTCTTTGGCGCCAGCCTGATAGAAAACCCAGTAAAGTAAGGAGGCTCTCCTACCTGTAATGAGTATTTTAAACCTCAGGTGAGCGATTTCTCTATAAATTTTCGATGTTTCTCACCAAAAGCGAAAGTTTTAGCAAAAAAAAAAAAGGTCAAAAATTGCCCGGGATTGGGGGGTACCAGTGGTCAAAAAGTGGCCGGGACTGGGCGGGTTAAGCATACTTTGTTCAATTTAACTAGGAGAAAAACTGCCTCTCTCCATCTTGACTGTTCAGCTATAAAAAAGATTAACCCTAGAATATGGTGTAAGTCATGAAGAAATGATTATGGAATAGATGCAGAGCCGCAGTATTGTCTTATTTTACTACTGATCTACGGGAAATAGGCAGAAAAAAAAAAAATGAAAACCTCCGCTACGTTAAGGTGAATGAGCTAAAGTAATCAAGAGGACTCACTCTACCTTTTAACTTAGGCACATCGAAGTCCAATCAACCATGACTTGGTATTCAAATTATAGGAAAGACCCATTTCCGTCAGGCGAGAACAAAGCGAATAATTACTTTCATTATAACTAGACCTTGTTATTACGTAAATCACAGCTACTACAGCATTAACGTTTGCTGCGTTGCTAACAGTTTAACAATTTTGCTTATTCTTCTACAAAATGCTGTGAACTAAAAACTGAACAGATAAAATGCTTACAATTTCTATCTACGGCACACTAGGCGGCAATGTGGAAAACTGGCTGCCGTTACCAACAGCAAAGGTCTTTCTGATGTCACGAACTGACCCCTTTAATATTCTGTCTTTCATTTCAGTCCTGCTATCTCCAGATGACCTCATGCAGCTTAGGGATGACTTCTTATGGTAAAAATTTGTTAGAAAGTCTTTCACTACGAGAGGTCCTTACTATGATATTCGTATACGAAATCTTCAGGTGGCAGCAAGAGAATAATACAGGTGTTATTGAACTGGAGGGGTTAAGCGACCTAATGACACTCAAAGCCGTTACCGACAACAGACTGTGTATTATAACAATTACAAATTTCTTCCCAACAAAAAAATCTGGACAAAAATGCAAAAAGAGGATCGATGTTTTCCTTCGCCTCTCTCTCTACTGCATATTATCTGCGTGACTGGAAGTGTATACTTGCTTACAATTTTCTTACCTGAAAATATTTTGGAGGGAAAAGTAACGCTACAACCAACGGAATTGTCACTTTTTTCTCTGTGCAGCTGCAGACATACATACTAATCCACCACATAACTTTGAACAGCAAAGGAGTGAGCAATGACCTTCGAAACCCACTAATGCGAATTTCGGTGCCCAAATCTTCTCAGAGTAGCCTGTATGACTTTCATGACAATTGGAATAAAATATGGAACGGCATTTCTGTCCTCAACCGTACGTTTATTTATTTATCTACTGCCTGATGTTGCGTACTGTGAAGGTGGCCCCGACAAAACAGGTCTCCAAGTATTTCTGTCCTACTCAGCAACTTCTCCTCCTCGTCCCACGACTGCATTGTCTCTTACATTCTCCCATCTTGTTCCTCCGTCACCTCTATCTTACAATCACTCTACTTCCTAATCTTAATGCACAAGGCCCATTCACGTCACAGCATTTCATGTTTCCCACGACATAGATCTCCACACTACACTCCTCACACATAAGCTCTCCATAGGGCCCACCCACCTCAAAGTACGGTATTTCCCTTTATGTTTCCCACTACAGCAACTTGCACACCACCCTTCCCTCTGAGTCATACCGAATGCACTTCTTGTAATTTCAAATCCACTTCTATGTTAACTTGCCGCCACTGCCCTCACACTCATCTTGTGCGCTTCAAGCATCGTCCACCCTTAAAGATGCACAGCCATCAAGATAATATTGCTTCCCTAGCAGTTCGATGATGCAGGATATGACGACGATTTTATGTTTCTACTGAATACGTGCTGTACATCAGAACAATTAAATAATCAGCTTAACGCAGTATCATATAATCTGAATGATATAACTGAATGCTAAAATCGTTTATAAACTGACACTCAGAACAGTGTTTCAGAATTCCTAGTCGTGTGTTTCAGAATGTTGAGCACAGAGTATGTCTCCGGTGATTGCCTTACTACACTGTAGTGTGTGTTGTGTCATCGTGCAACATATTCTCCACTACCACACTTACGTTCCTATATCGCATCACTGATCTCAAAGTTTATGGTGCAATTTTTCAGTCAATTTATGTTTTGTCTGACGCCGCATCCTGCTGGGGGTGGCCCACAACACTCCATTCGTTCTGTCCCCACACAGACAACTCTTCCCCACTCTCCGATAGTCCATCGTCCATTACATATACCACTATCTTGTCTTTCCAGCTACTTCACGGCCTACTTTTCTGCACCCAGCCACCCAATTTTCACAAACCCTCACTGTGGCACGGTGAATTTGGGAAGCAGAGCCAAGTAATTCTTTTACTTCCCGGGGACATGAAGCCTTTTTCCAGCAGTCAAAAAACAGAAATATTTATCGATGCGTAAGTACGGTACATGATCTTGCAAAGCACATGTTAAATAATTATATTAAAACACTACCATTCACTTCTTACCTCCTGCAAGGTATACGAGCACAAGGCCGAGCTATCTTACTTGAAAAACAGGTACGTGACTATTTTACGGCCTTGGTGGCATGTGATCTACTAACCCCCAGTCAGTTCTTAACAATAGGTACACATACGCACGACACCTGACCTTCACTAGACGGCACCTTAGGCACTGGAACACCGAACGTTAATGTCACAAATCGTTTATATTTTCAACATTTTCAACCGTATATATTTTCAAGCGAGTACAGGTATAAAAGACAAACGACCACACTGAACATTCATCGGTGATTTTCCTGCCATCATCACCAGTGTGGTAGTGATAAAGTAAGACATAAATCTCCTAAACCCCTGGTATTACGAGTGTTTAGGCACGTGAGGTGGTGTAACTTTTTATATGTCTACCTTCTGTTGTCTGGCGCATGTCTGTTGCCCACTTTCTGAGGTGCCGTGTGGAGCTGTACTAAGTTTGACGTGTTTTATGATTATCTATCTTATAAATCCATCCATCCATCATCCAATCCTACGTTGCCCCATGAGGAGCGTAGGAGCCCGGGGCTAGGCAAGTTGGTCCTGACATTTATGATGAGAGTGGGAGGTCCGGCGCTAATGTGGATGTCTAATGTACAAGATAAATGAGCAGATAAAGCATGATCTATCTTATAAATAAATAAATGAGAGAGAGAGAGAGAGAGAGAGAGAGAGAGAGAGAGAGAGAGAGAGAGAGAGAGAGAGAGAGAGAGAGGAGGTACGACGCGTAAGGATAAACGAGGAGATGAAACGGGAAGAAAAAAGACGAAAGATGCAGAAAAAGAAGAGGAAAGAGAGAAGCGAAGCGAAGAGGAGAGAAGAAAGGAGAAGAGAAGAGAAGAGAAGAGAAGAGAAGAGAAGAGAAGCGAAGCGAAGAAAAGAGAAGAGATGTGACGAATGAGAGAGGGTGAGAGGTGAGACACTCAGCACCTACACACACAAACAGCTCCGCCAATAACCATAGGAACCAACTCATCTACATCGCCACCTCGACGCCATCCACAAATTTATCCTCAGATTCACAAAATGTAAATAAACTTACACACCAATCCCCCGTCCTACATGAGATTCGTCTGTGTAGGAAGGACACGGATGTAAAGGTATATTCCCTGCCATCTTGTTTCTCCTGCAAAACGAATTTCTAGGGTCGTATTCTAAGGTGATAGGAGGCTCCCTAACACCTCTTCCTCAGCTATTTATTTTCCAACTAAACATTAATACTCCCCTTTGAGTTATCTGTATAATTTCAACAATGACATCCCTTTGTATTAACAGTATACGAATTTTAACGTATCATATGAAGGAAAATGCTATAGTACCCTGAGCTTACCTTAGCCCAGATTTTCGTCATTGTGTAGCTTATTTCACGTGTCTCAGTGCCAGGAAAAACGACAATACTGCAGCCGTATATAATTTTAAAGGCACTTCTTCATGACCAGCAACATATTCCAGTGTTAATCTACTTTTCAAGTCAGCACTGAAGATGGAAAGATGATAATTTTAGACCAGGTCAGAGGAAAATGAGTATTGTAAGGAAGAGGTACTAGGGAGCCTGCAAAGACTAAGGGAATACGGGCCTTTGCTACAACAGGGAAATACATTCTAAGTTCGCGAATCAACGGCCAGACCCGGAAATTTCATCCCACATAAGCAAGGTCCTGGGTGGGGGTGGAGGTATTGGCAGTGGGAGTGGGGGCGTGGGGGTCGGCGGGGATGAAGGGGGAAAGTTGAAATCTACCGCCAGCTTATAGTGACCGCCAGACACGTAAAAAAATGGAGTAGTCTACGTGAAATACAGTTACAGACTCCTGTTTTCGCTTCAGGTTTTATTATACTCCAGCAGCGTGATGAAAAGTCTATGCTGCAGGTCTAAGTAAGTGTGCGGCAGTGTGAAATGTAAATGTGATGTGGCAATGTAAGGTGGAACTCTGTGTGTGTGTGTGTGTGTGTGTGTGTGTGTGTGTGTGTGTGTGTGTGTGTGTGTGTGTGTGTGTGTGTGTGTGTGTGTGTGTGTGTGTGTGTGTGTGTGTGTGTGTGTGTGTGTGTGTGTGTGTGTGTGTGTGTGTGTGTGTGTGTGTGTGTGTGTGTGTGTGTGTGTGTGTGTGTGTGTGTGTGTGTGTGTGTGTGTGTGTGTGTGTGTGTGTGTGTGTGTGTGTGTGTGTGTGTGTGTGTGTGTGTGTGTGTGTGTGTTTGTGTGTGTGTGTGTGTGTGTGTGTGTGTGTGTGTGTGTGTGTGTGTGTGTGTGTGTGTGTGTGTGTGTGTGTGTGTGTGTGTGTGTGTGTGTGTGTAAGTAACTGAAGTGTAGCAACGCAAAGTGTGGTAGTGTGATGCGTGGTAATGTAAGGTTCTTTGAGGTGTGACAGTAAGGGGTGTGAAAGCGTTATGTGTGGCAGGGTAAGGAGTGGCAGAGTTAAGTGTGGCAGAATCTATGGGGTGTGGCAGTACGAGGTGTGGAAGTGTTAAGCGTCGCAAGTTCTGTGGGGTGTGGGAGTACGTGGTGTGGAAGTGTGAAGTGTCGCAGGCTCTATGGGGTAAGGCAGTACGAAGTGTGGAAGAGCTATGTGTGACAGGCTCTATAAGGTGTGGGAGTATGAGGTGTGGGAGCGTTAGGTGTGGAGGGTTCAATGAGGTGTGACAGTACGAGGTGTGGAGCGTTAGGCGTAGCAAACTCTATGGGCTGTGGCAAGGAGAGGTGTGGAAGCGTTAGGTGTGGCAGTACGAGGTGAGGAAGTGTTAGGTGTGGCAGCTATAGGGTGTGGCAGTGCAAGGTGAGGAAGCGTTAGGTGTGGCAGCAATAGGGTGTGACAGTACGAGGTGTGGAAGTGTTAGGTGTGCCAGGCTCTATGGGGTGTGGCAGGTTCTAGTGGTCTACTGTGACCTTTCTAAAGGCCTGTATATCACACCCTGAACATTTTTTATCACTGCACCCAAGATTCACCAACACCATTTCTCTCCCTGCAAAAACGTATAAGCCCCTCACAGGGCGATACAATCTTCTAGAACTACTATGACGAAGCTAATGGACAAAGTTTATCACCTTAACTATGAAGTATGAGTGATAAAACTATAAACCAACTAAACCGATAAATAAATAAATAAATAAACAAATAAGAGGCGCCACATTTCTTCACAACAAGGGGTCTCAACTACGATACCAGAACTCGTCTGATAGTGATAAAGGTAAAATATGTCACAAAAACTCATCGCTGCACAGGCGTCAACTCCTACCAAATTTCCGAGATGCTCCATTTCACTGGCCGAGCAAAAACACAAACATTTACCAACAGGTCCACCAGACCAGAAGGCCGCAACGATAAAAAGAGGAAAATATGCGGCAATTTAGAGCAGAAACACTGCCACGACCGCCACGACTAACATCCTGGTTCTAAGTTGATACTGCGGTTGAAAATTTTATCAAAAGGCCCGTGGCAGAGAGGATTTCGTAGTGCCTCTTCCATAGCGACTTATTTCCATACTGCACCTTAACGATGTCTTCTATTCTATTTACATTGTTTTAATTTCGACATAGTTTGCATTTAAAAAAAAAAAAAAAAAAAAAAGGGGGGGGGACACTGAAATGTGATGTGTAGAACACGTCGCCTAGGAAGAGGTGTTACGAAATTCTCAAAGTCGCAATTCTCGAGTCGCAGCAGGGTTAGAGAACTTGGTGAACTTAAGGAGATGAAGAGTATAGGAGGTTAAGTGACTATAGCTGATGACACTAATACACCTCCCATAATTAACGCTCACATTTTACACACACCATTCACTGTCATGATTCACACTATCATATCTTACATTGTCACAATCAACCTTAAAGCCTCACACTGGCACACTCAACATTACTATCTCACACTGGCACACTCAACATTACTATCTCACACTGCCACAATTAACACTTCCACCCCTCACACTGCCATATCACACATTAAAATCCACACCAATACCCTTCACATTGCCACGTCACAAACTACCACACACACATTACACTGCACACTGCGTAACTGCACACTACAATGTCCTACACACTCCCACAACTCTAACACACATCACACTGCCATATTCAACACTCTCACACCTCACACAACTGCACCTTCAACTCTTACTGTCACGCTACACAGCACAACCCTACAACACCAACACATCTCACACATCCCGTCTCCCACTGCAACGAGACATTTCTAGCATATAATTCGTTCAAGTGGCGCACGACACTGAGCAGACTTGTTATTGGAATGAGGAAAACTGACCATATGACATTTAAACCTTTGAAAGCTGGAATTTCTATCAGCCGGATAAAAGCATCAAAGAAATACTTCCGTGAATCCTTAGTGTAGAAAAAAGGTTATCAAATTTAAGACATATCAAACTGAGGTACAGATAAGGCTTTAGGTGACAGGAAAAGTACAGATTAGATGGATGAATGGCAAATGAAACGCACTATGATGTAGGCAGGTAATGCAGAGTGAGGCAAGAAGAAAGCGTGGGTCAGGCAGACAACGAGATGTACGGCAGGTGAAACAAATTAAATAGTACGACACTGTGAGAAAGACGTATTGTAGAGGTGAGACAATGAGAAGCACATAAAAGTAAGAGATCCGACAGCCTGAGACAGAGACAGAGGGTGAAGAAGGGAAAGAAAGTAATAAAACAAAATCGAGGAAGAACGAGAGTGAGTGATAAAGACATGAAAGAATACAGAAATGACAGGCATAGACAAAAATATAAATGAGGTAGATCAAGGGCCACAGAGTTAAACAAAAATTTGGCATATGGGAGACATGAGAGGGTGCAGAAAGGTGAGACCGACTCCAGAAAAGTGAAACTTATAAAAAGGAGCAAAGAAAGACAGAGATATGAAGACAAGGGATGAGAAAGATGAGACAAAGAGAAGGTGGCACAGTACGGTACAGACTCCTGGCAACGTGAAGCCGAGAAGAATTGAGGCTAAGGTGGACATAGTAAGGCAGAGAGGGAAATAAGGCGAGGAAGCAATAATGAAGTACATATATATGAAGGAGGTAAAAGAGGGGACGGGGAGGTTTAGCTGACATACAAAGGAAAATAAATGTGACAAAGTTAGGCTGTGAGAAGAGGTAAAATGGGGAACATGTTTAAGACAGAAAGGCAGAGTGAAGCAGACAGAGGAAGCAGCGTATGACAGTAAGGAAGACAGAGTGGAACAAAGAGTAGCTAGGGTAAAGGGGTTGGAAGTATTGTAGAGGCAGGGGTGAGGTTTAGCAGAATGATGAAGACAGGGGGTGAACTAAGAACGGGAGGGGGGAGGGGCCAGTGAATAACGACAGTGCACTGATACCCGGTAGAGGTCCCATTAAGCAGGAAGGGGTGTGTGCTGTGGTACAAAAAAGTACAATGCAAGGAGTACAAAGGAAGGTGAAGTGTACAAGCTAGACCTCAGGGAAGGTCTGAGGAAGACAAATGTTGGGTGTGGGTGTGGCTCATGAAGTGTAGGTGTGAGTGATTGTGGACGAGGGTGTAGGTGTGGGTGTGGACGAGGGTTTGGGTGAGGGTGTGGGTGTAAGTGGGGGTGTAGGTGAAGGGGTAGATAAGGGTGTGGGTGGAGTGTGAGTGTGGACGAGGGCATGGGTGTGCGTGTATGAGTGGGGATGTAGGAGTGGACGAGGGTGTGGGTGTATGCTTACAAGTATGGGCGCGGGTGTGGGTGTGAACGTGAGGTAGAAGCAAGGGCGAACGTGTGCATGCAGGAAGGGCTGGCTATAAGAACATGAAGAGCAATCAGGCGTGAAGACAGACATGTGAAAGAGGGTCTAAGAACTTACGGGTGGGTGTAGGAACGCGAGTAGGTGTAGGAACGTGAGTGGGAGCGGGAACGTGAGTGGGAGCGGGAACGTGAGTGGGAGCGGGAACGTGAGTGGGTGTGGGAACGTGAGTGGGTGCAGAAACGTGAGCGTGTGCAGAAACGTGAGAGGGTGTGGGAAAGAGAGTGGGTGTAGGCACGTGAGGGGGTGTAGGAGCATATATGACTAAGTTTCAACGTCAGTGCAATAACGCTAGGAGGCAATGTGTGAAGGAACGTAAGAGTGTAATAGTTGGTGTTAGTACATTACAGTGGTTTAAGAATGTGAAGGTGGGCATATGAAAGTTAAGGTGGGCATAGGAGCGTTGGGGATGGGTGTAAGGGCGTGATGGTCGGTGTATGTAGGTGAGGGTGGATGTACGACCGTAAGGGTGGACGTGGGGACGTCTGGGTAAGCGTAAGATGGTGATGATGGATAAGAACGTGAGGGTGGATGTATGAACGTAAGAGAGTGTATAACAACGTAAGGCTGGGTTCTGGAACGCAAAGGCGGTCGTAGGAACGCACAAATGGGTGCAGGAACGTGAAAATAGATACGGTATAAGAACGCGATAATAGGTGTGGGGAGCGTGTGGGCGTGTGGGAAAGTAAAAGTGGGTGTTTGGATCTTGATGGAGGGTATAAGAATGTTAGAGTAGGTACAGTCGCAGTCAATAATTCATGCACACCTGCAGGGTTCCAAACTAATAGGAAGAGACGCCAAGTGATTATTATCGATTAGTTAACCTCTCCAGTCCGATGCGTATTTTATTCTTGCTATCTCCAGCCGATTCTTTTATGTTTATGAGACCTAAGCCCATATTCTCGTCGCTTAAGGAGGTTCCGTAGCATCTCTTCCTGACCGATTAATTTTCGGATACGGGCAGTTAATATAATTTTGTACGTTGTTCATGGTGATATTAGGTGATATAAGAATATTAGAATAATTTAAACTGCATAAGGTGCAACAAGCAAAACAAATCACTTAGCAAGAGGCGTTAGGGAATTTCCTTAAGAGACGATAATATGGGTCTTAGGAGCTGAAGATGGAGACAATCTTTAATAACACTTTCAATACGACAGTCTTTCTTAAGCTAAATAAAATCGTATGGCGATAGCAAAATTGAAGGGAAAAACGTCATCAAACTGAAGTGGTTTGGCAAGATCTCGTACCCGTCTCGCCACGGTCTTGAGACAGTATAAATGAACTACTGACCTTCGATGGTAGTGGAAAGTGAGAGTGGATGAGTGCAGAGGCCGTGAGTGGAGGGGTATAATTACGGTATGGGCATGGGTGCTGTAGGTAGGGGGAGGGTGTGGCCCTATAAAAATGAAATAAAAAGTGGAGAGAGAGAGAGAGAGAGAGAGAGAGAGAGAGAGAGAGAGGGGTGAAGTTTCCCTGGCACTTCCTACTAAATGACTTACTATCCATTCGACACAAATATTTATTTGTATCATTCCTACTTCTTTGTGTTCCCTTACACAAGAATATTTTAACTTGCATAGAAAAAAAAAATCATCAGGCTAATAGCGTTGACATTTACAAAGTCTGCATTTATAATAAACAAGGGAATACTATGGAAACGTGGCATACTGTATACGGGAATAGAATGATAAAAAGATGAAGCGCTGGGGAGTCCGCTGGGCCCAGACGAATACAGTTTTTCAGGGTATAGCAGGAACTGTGAGCGTGGAGGCAGATGTGAGAATCATAAAGATGAAGAATACGTGCATGTAAGAACTGGGATGAAACTGAGGAAGATGGTGTAGGGGTGGGAATGAGAGTATGATTAGAAGTGAGAGGAATTAAAGAATAAGAATGCAACTACGGAAGGAAGAGGTAGAAGTGGAATATGAGTGGGATTAATGTCGAATGGTACAAAGAACAGATACGAGTTCACTGGAGTGGAAGATATTATGCCCTAATCACACTATCCCACAAGCTAGTCATTCAGCAAAGATGAATGGGTACTATCGTCGTCACCAGCTGGCTACTAGGCTATGCAGGTAAGCAAATGGCAATATCAAGGAGGCACCACCAACGCTATCTGACAACTTCACACTGCATTTATTGCCCTACAATCATAAATATTGGCGTGATTAAAAAAAATAATAATAAGCCGAAGTATCTACGGAGAGGTAGTGTGTCCTATTCCACTCTCGTCCCACTAGTTCATGCCATGAACAGAATTTGCTAGACTGGGTCAACGCCTATGTGCCTCATGAGGAAAATTCACATCGCATTATTTATATGTATATCTACATTTATCTAAGTATATTATATATATATATATATATTTATCTATCTATATAATATATATATATATATATATATATATATATATATATATATAGAGAGAGAGAGAGAGAGAGAATATGAAAGATACCATGAGTGAGGTGGGCGTGGGAGTGAGAGAAACCACAAGGACACTAGGCCAGTACGGAGAGTGAGGGTGGGCAGTCGGTAGTCGGGCAGCGGGGAGGTGAGGGAGGGAGGGAGGGAGAAGGGTAAGGAGAGCAGTTCGGGGAATGGGCAGGAGGGAAGGGGGGTGGGGGAGGGCGAGGGATGAGGGGCAGGAGGGTAGCAAGGGTGGGGTGGGGGAGGGGAGGGGTGCCACTGCGGGTCAGGTGTGCTCTCTCAGTAGTGCCACACCTGCCGTTCCCGTCGCTACGCCCCCGCCTCGCTCTTCCCTACACTCACTCCTAACATTAATACTACTACCTATCAAACTGTTACTGCAACACACTATCAAACTTCCAACAATTTTCTAGCAAACTTTTTACTACAACTATTCATTATCAACCCACTTCCCATTAAACTATTACTACATTACAGTCATCTATCAAATTATCATTACAATTACTGACCACTATATGACTACAACTATCTATCAAACAATTACTACATCTTATCTCGAAATTACTACATCCTTGAATACACCACCAGTAAAACATGTTCAAATATTGGTGCGAATCATAAACACTATTGCAAACACAATGTAAGGAAAACAATCTACTGCTGCTTAACAAAACGTACCTGCTTCTTATCGCAACAACACTACAATTTTTTAGCTCCATTACTGCAACTTCATCACACCATTACCAACTATAAAACAACTCATCACACTACTTCTACACCCCAATAAAACTATATAAGTTTACTACTCCTTTAGTTTGAAGTCTCGCTCGGCGTTATTTCAAACATTTACCAACACCATTAACTGAGTGGCTCACTGCAAACATCAAATCAATCCGTCACTACAAACTTAATCAGTGTCGTGTGGAAAAAAAAGGCCTACTCGTTTCTTTATAAGCTTCAAAAATTCATAGTGCTGTAAAAATAACCAAGAGTTTCAATTGCATAAGAAGGTTGAATAAAAATCTTCTGGTGTGGAAAGAACAAAAATAACAGGAGTAGCATCTAATAGCACAAACCCCTTCAATCGGAGTGCTCTTTTCTAAGCTAACACGTTAAGAATGAAAAATAAAGTGTCACTGAATTGAAATCTCCATGGCCACTCGATCATGCAATAAAATGCAGAGAGGAGAAGAATCACTTTGACGAAGAGAGAATATATTTATAAGTACAAGCAACAGAGAGAAGCAGGATGGAAGGAGCAAGCCGGGGTGTAACCAGGCTACCGATGCTGCTACTGCTACTGATGTTAGGTTAGTACTGTATGTTTTACCGCTTTAAAATAATGTAGGCTGCTGGAGAGGAACGCCTTCACATGGTAGCATCTATACAACAATGCAGCTCCAGTGCCCGGTTATACTGGCGTCCCTCAACTACTTCCCTATTCCCCCAAAGGAGAATGAGGGACTGCAGAAGGGTAACTTAAACCCTGCAGTCCATCGGGTTCACGCTTCAGATGAGTCTGGGGCCATGAACATAGCAATTTGGGGAATGGACTGGGAATATGAAGGAGACAGAGAAAATTAACGAGGTACGGCAGAGCACTGAGGCAGCGATAAATAATGATGCTGAGATAAAAGATAAATTAGGTACAGAGATAATGAATATAGAATGAAGTACAGAGACAAAAAAACACAAAATGAAGTATAAGGAATGCAGGGTGATGTACACAGATAAGAATGGGGAATGAGACAGAAAAAAAAAACATGCAAGTGGTATACAGTATACTGTACACAGGTATATTGGGGGGGGGGGGCGGAGAGAGAGAGAGAGAGAGAGAGAGAGAGAGAGAGAGAGAGAGAGAGAGAGAGAGAGAGAGAGAGAGAGAGAGAGCAAAATAAGATACAGTGATATATTAACAAAAAAAAAGCAGAATGAGGTACTGTACAGAGAATGCAGATGGGTGGCACAGGGATAATAAATAGTGAGTGGTGTAGGGAAAGAACGCAGTAGTAAAAAAAAAAAAACACGGAGAGTGAGGCAGATAAAGAATGCAGGAGGAATAAAAGTAAAGAATGCACAAGAAGCTAGAAAGAAAGAAGCATAGTAAAAAAAAAAAAAAAAAAAAAGTAGAGGTAAAAAAAAAAGCACAATGAGGTAAAGAGAAGTGAATTTAGAAGACCCGAATGCCGAGCGTTTTAACTTTTTATTTTAATTACAATAAAGGATGATAGGGGGATGCAAATAAATAATATATATAGTGCTGCTCTCGGGTGGCTGTCCTTTCCTCTCTTCCGTCCTTCTTTCCTTCATACTTTCCTCTTCCTTCTGTCTACACGTGACTACACTAACTGACAACCCCAGTGGTTTCCTGTACACCGGATAACCATTTACTTCGCTGGGTGGTAACCATTTAACCAAACTATGGCGCTTGCTGGGTTAAAGCTCCAACCGGACTTAACCTGTGTCGGTTTATATTCAAGGGGTGGTTGGGGTTTACTGTTCACGTAATGACACTCAGGGATGAGTAAGGCTGGTCACTCTTATCTTAAATGTCCGGACCAACTTGCCTAGCCCAGGGCTCCAGCGTTCTTCATAGGACAACACAGGATTAGATGATGTATGTATATATGTAATAAAATGAGGAAAGGTAGGGCAAACTGAGGCACACATAAAAGAATGCTGAGAGAAGCAGAGACATGAATTTACAGTTTGCATGGCAAGTGGTTCACCATTAGCCTATACAGGGTGGTCCATATACTGTGCATCTCAATTTCCGTGTGTTGCGGGGACGGCCAGTATTTCCTATTTTTTGGTTTGCCTGTTCTTATTTCTGGATCCTGCTTTTTTTGTATTATTAGACTTGGAGGATCAATGCACAACGATAGAATGCTTATGAAAAAGTAATGTGCGTTACTTATGGGACATTTCTCAAAATTCGTCACCATAATGCTGGAAAAAAAAAAAAAAAAAAAAAAAAAAAAAAATGAGTTCCACAGCTAGGTTATTTAGGAAACTATTAATTATACAGCGGACCTGCACGGCTGGAAACTAATGAAAACGTAATGTGTTATTCAACTTTTTCTCAAAATTCGCACATACTGCTGAAAAAAATCCACAGTGTTAAACTGACCACCAAAACTGGATTATGAAAGTGTGCATTAATATCAGACAAGTGAGATGGCGCAATTCTTTAACTAAAGTAACATTTGCACGCTTGCACGTTCGAACACGTTCGTATCGTTTATAAAGGCCCCAACACGCTTGCATGCGTCGACCATGGTCACCTAATGGCGACTCTACACACTGCTCGATCTCTGGGAGCCTTCCTATTCAGTCCCTGATCCCTGAGGTCACACTCTATGACCTCGTCCATGGTCTTTTTCGGTCTGCCTCTCGCAACCCCACCCCCGTTGTTCACGCTGCTCACCTTCCACACCCAACTGATTCTCCAACCTCTCCACATGCCCAAACCAACTCATTCTACTCCTCATCACAACGCCAATACACTTCAATCTCATCCTCCTCTCAACTCTTCAATTTTACCGACTTCTGAGAACATGTTCTACACTTTAAACTATGGATGCTTAAACTTAATCAACCCTCCACTTCCGCAGAAGTATTTGGGTGCTTAAATTAGGAATAAACCTGAAGAGCTGGGTCAGATGAAAGATATCATGGCAGTTAGAAGGTTACTCGTACGTTACCTAACATTTCTATCACTCTGCCAACACTTCCGCAGAAGTATTTGGGTGCTTAAATTAGCATTAAACTTGAAGATCTGGGTCAGATGAAAGATATCGCGGCAGTTAAAAGGTTACTCGTAGGTTACCTAACATTTTTATCACTTTGCTAACACAATCGCCCATCACTTCAAACGGCCGACTATCATGACCTTTCCATTACACACACACACACACACACACACACACACACACACACACACACACACACACACACACGGTCTTAAAAACCCTTCTCACTACGACCTATTACATGCTACCGTACGGGAAAAAAAAAAAAAAAAAAAAAAAAAAAAAATCTCACCCGGACTCGAGGAAGCCATAAAGTACTAATGACTGACCAAACTTCCAGTAACCACTTTACTTAGGAAGTCATCATCATCATTATTATTATTATTCACCTGTAAAACGCCATTGTCGGCGAGGTACGAGCGCGGTCATTTAAATCCGAAAGCACTGAAATGTCGCCTTACACCCCGAGGATGCCTAGAGTATAATGATGGCTATAAACAATAATTATATTACTACGATTACTGCCGCCGCCGACAACTAAAAAGAATTTCCTACCTATTTTCCTCAGCTTTTGGATAAACATTTAGAACTGATAGGGTTAGATACAGCCCTCCTTAACCTCTTTACTACCACAGAGCATTCCCGTAAAAAAATCGTCTGGCAACAGCACGATTAAAATAAAACGGGCTTCCTCTGGGTCATAGGAAAAAAAAAAAAAAAAAAAAAAAAAAAAAACGGTATGAAACACACACACACACCTACTTATCCTCTACATCATATACATGCATGATTTCCTTCTGATGACGCTGTCTGTAACAAAGAACCAGAAAAAGGCGTATTATCATAAAGCTCTTGTGACAGCCAGTGCATAAAGTACGCTACGAATATACAGGGTTTAGAACAGTCACTGCGGAGTGGAAGAGGTACTATACTCTGTTCACTTTGCCTTGGCCTAAACTTGCCATCCCTCCATTTAGAATACTGAGACAGAACGATGGACTAATACTAGAATATGATGTTAGTCATGACGAAGTGCCACACAAATGACGCAGAGCCACAGTATAGTCTTCTTCTGCCACTGAGCTACGTGAAATAAGCAGCAAAAGGACGAAAATTTGGGCCATGTTAAAGTGAACGAACTATAGCAGATCTCACACTGCATCATCTGGCACTTAACATACTTACACAGCTACACACCTCAAATTTATACATCACACCCCTCAAGCTGCCACATTTCACTTCACATCGCCACATTACACCTCACACTGCCACACTATACCAAAAATTGCTACATCACAAACTACCACAATTTTCAAACTGCCAAAAACCACACACCATCACAACAAACGCACACCTCAAACTACACAGACCTCCCTCACACACACACACACACACACACACACACACACACACACACACACACACACTCCACTTCCTACCGCACAGAGGTTCCCAACACCCAGTACTATATAGGCCACCATAACGTACTCTTACATGTAATTCATATCGCATTAATACTGATACAGCTTGGACCAATAACGTACAAGATGCTAAGATGTGCAAAATAAATAAAAAAAATATGTTACGAAACCTTCCCTGGTATTTATGACAGGTCCCTGAGATTCACAACAAACTTACCCTCAACTCCCTTTCTGCAGGAGGGACAAGAAGAGAGTAATTGACTTATTCCACGTCTCTTGTTCTACCAGCATAAATAGATCTGAGTTACAAGAGAGAGTCCATCGTAAGTCTGTCTGTGTATCCAAGCCCATAGCCCATGTGTTACTGGGTCGTATTTTCGTTGGTACAGGGGACCGCAGCACCTCTTAATTGTCGACTTATTAAACGTATAACACCACGGTATTCCCTTGTGCTTTATTTACATTTTTTTTTATTTTACACACATATATTGCATCAGTAGACAGGAGAGGACACTGTTGTTGTAGTACCAGGCCCATGGAGAAGTGAACCCTATGGACCCTTCTGCACACCACTATCCTCCTTTCTGGTGACAAGGAGTGAGTTGAGGGACGTTTATATAACCAAAACGGTGCCACGCAGAGAAGATGTTCCTCTCCAGCACCAAAAGGGTATATAAGGGTGAAATATGCAAAACAAATCGATGAGAAAGAAGTATTACGAAATCTGCGAAGCATCGGGAATACAGTCCACCGTGATGCTGCGAGCGTATGCGTGTGGTCTGAACCCTTGACATGCCCCTCAATCTCACTTATACCAGACAGCTTTCGAGGCTTGGGCAGTCAGGGACAAAAACCCACCTAGTATGTCATTTCCACTTCTCACTTTCCCAAGCACGTTAATATTCCTACGCAGAGAAAGGCTGGGTATGCTTTTCTGCCCACAGTTAATTTGATTATATATATATATATATATATATATATATATATATATATATATATATATATATATATATATATATATATATATATATATATATATATATAATAACTGATCAGCGAGGAAAGTGATGGATACGGCTTAAGTGTGAAGTAGACGCAGTGCAACGGTAGGCTACCTTTTGTCAATGACTGTACAGCACCACCCGGGAAATGACCGCTGCAGTACGCTGGCTTCCAGCATTTGTTCCTACTGCAGCACTGACACTTTTCAATCTTAACCCTCTCAGTATGATGACGTCGTTTTGGAATATAATTCAGCTGCTACCGGATAATCTGAACTAATTTTGAGTTCCCTTATACACAGGGGGTTAATGAAAATAATATGTAACCCATTCACCGGGAATAACATAATCGTTTGAAAAAACACGAAAAATAGCAAGAAAATAATGAAAAAATAAGTCACAGGATTGAAGAGTCGACCATCTAACTTGCTGTATCCCTGGTGGCACTACAGAACATTACCGAAAAACTTCCACCCGCATCTTCAGGGTTCGAACGTGTGCGTACCACATGACCCTCACCCAGACTGACCCCTAATGCACTGGACCATCGAGTGTCCACGGGCGTATATTTATTATGTGTATGTGTATTATGGATATTTAAGAGTACTGTATACTGAACAAGCATGCATTAATGTATGTATTCTCTGTGTGGTGGGGGACTGGGTAAGATCAAAGCAAATAATACGCGGTAACTATCATCATCATCATTCGCCACCTTCTGTTTCTCCTTCCAAAACTTGAATTATCATAGTTCACCATACAGAAAGGGTTACTGATGATCATTTTTAACCCATTCCGTATGATGGGTCTTCTACTGAATAAAATAATTTGGCAATGGCAATAATAATTATACAACACGTCATGGTGCTGAGGGAGGAAACGCTTCTGACCTTTCCAGGCTACTTCATATTTGTAATATAAAATTTATTCCTGTTATGTTCAGTATATTTGAAATATAAATATAAACAGCACTAAGCTTATGGCTAGGTTGGTGATGATGATGATGATGATGATGATGATGTACATTTTTGCACACGTCAACTTAATCCCGTATTAGGGCAAAATCAATCAAACATATAAACGTACATATATAAGTACATGCATATATACATATACCGTACATATATACATAAATAACGTGTTGCAATATCTTCAAAACAGTTCCATGGACACGTTTTCTTCCCCACATTGTTAGCCAAGTCTGTGGACGGCGTGTTCTTGTCAAGCTTATAGATTAATGTTTCCCCAGATTGTACACCAGACGTACCCAACGGCAATCTGACCAACCCCGCCACTCACAGGGAGCTTCATTGTGAAGGAATAAAATACCGAGAGAGAGAGAGAGAGAGAGAGAGAGAGAGCATTGACCTGAAGGGGTTAACTAAGATGAGGGGAGGGGGAATGGGATGACTAGGAGGAATCTTTGTCCCCCTGACTCTTGATCGATCACGTTGTTCGTTATAATGGCCGACCCAAAGAAGCTGTCTGAAAAATATTGGGTACGTGTGAGGTCTGGATAATAGTGTGTGTGTGTGTGTGTGTGTGTGTGTGTGTGTGTGTGTGTGTGTGTGTGTGTGTGTGTGTGTGTGTGTGTGTGTGTGTGTGTGTGTGTGTGTGAGAGAGAGAGAGAAATTTGCATAATATACCTTGTCAGGGGAAATATGACTTCAGCATCCAGACATTGATCATAATAGAAGGTGATGCAAAAAGTGTCCCTGTACTCGTATAGGGAGATCAGAGATGAGGTAGTGTGTGATGTTGCAGTGTGAGATGTGGTGGTGTATGGTGTGACAGTGTGTGGTGTGGTAATGTGTACCAGTAGTGTGGCAGTACGTGGCGTGGTAATGTGTGATGTGGCAGTGTGAGATGTGGTAGTGCGCGATGGTATACTGTATGCAGTGACAGTGTGTGTTGCGACTTTCAAGTGGTATGGAAGTGTGTGGTGTGGCAGTGTCTTGGGGCGTGGCACTGTAAGGAGTAGTAGTGGGTCAGTGTGTTGTGTACCTACTGCACAGCGACTTTTTTACCGCCATATCGTAACTGATCAGACAAGAGTATGACGAAAACGGGGTTGCCCTAAAGTGTAAGGTCGCACGTGCAGTTTGTGTCAATATTATACACACCGCATCTAGTTATTTGGGGGATATTCTCGCCCTCTTACCAGAATTTGTTGGCTTCTGATTTCATACTACCCATTCGTTTACTTTCGTAGTGCTGGAGAGAGACGCCTTCTTTTGGTGGCACCGACACAGCCGGGTCGGTTATACAGTCGTCCCCCCACTTCCCCTCTAACCCCAAAAAGAGGGTGGTGTCTTGCAGAAGGGCAGTTTGAGCCTGCAATCCACTAGGTTCACGTTCAGATGACCGAATTCGCAGCGACAGCAACGTAACAACAAAAACTTCTGCTGGTTTTCACTATCGTTTGCCCATCCTTCTGTATTCTCGTGTCAACATTCTTATTATAATTTGTATACTGTACCCATCCCTGAGTGGCCCTCAGAGAAATCGTTCCCCAGTCTTGGGATTTGTAGTCAAAGAAAAATATAAATAACCAAACAACTCTGTATCTATCACCTGAGCTTTGGATGGGAATGTATAGCACTGTAAAAAGCCAAGTTATATATATATATATATATATATATATATATATATATATATATATATATATAAAATCAATCATTATATTAAAAGGGACCTTATCTACTCAAGCAGCTTAATATTTGTCACTCGAGCTACTGCAAGGGGAAAGCGTAGCACTGGAGGCTGTGGTGACAGGTGTGGTACTGCGTAAGGGGTGAAATGTGGAACTGATGTGATGAGGATGGTTAGGGTATGGTGGTGGTGTGATAAGGTGTAAAAGGGGGCAGTGGTGTGATGATGCAGCTACACAAATGGTGAAATGTTGATTTAGTGTGAGGTGGTAGTGGTGTGATGGGAGTGGGAGAGGTGTTTTTTTTTTTTTATTCTTTATGCAAGAAAGAAGGAACCAAAGGCCAGGAGCCCGCAAACCGCTCCTTCCAAGAAAAAACAAAAACAATACAAAAGAGAGTCAAATTCAAGATCCGTTCATTTCGAGATGCCTGGACACACTGCGTTTGAAAGACTGGAGATCATAGGATGTAGGAAATACAGACAGAGGGAGACAGTTCCAGAGTTGACCTGCTGCATAAATGAAGGACTGGGAGTAATGGTTAACTCTTGCATTAGAGAGTTGGACATAAAAGGGATGAAAGTCTGCTGCTAGACGGGTGCTACATATTCGTCGCAGAGGTGGAGGGATGTAAGCAGACAGTTCAGAGGAGCAGTGTCCATTGAAGTAGCGATAGAAAAAAGATAAAGACGCAATAGTGCGGCGAAGAGACAGAGGTTGAAGGGAGACAGTAAGAGGAGGAGAGTTGATAAGACGAAAAGCCTTTGACTCCAACCTACTGAGAAGAGCTTTATGTGGGGAGCCTCCCCACACATGAGAGTTGTACTCCACACAGGGGCGAATAAAACCCATGTATAAAGTCAACAACTGTGCAAGGGTAAAGAAGGTACGGAGTCGGCTTAGCACACCTAATCTCTTGGAAGCAGATTTTACAAGAGATGTAATATGATCTTTCCAAGATAAGTCCCGAGTGAATGAAACCCCAAGCATGTTCAAGGATGATGCAGAATTAAACTGAATATTATTAAACATTAGTGGGTACTCCTGAGAAAGTGTGTGTCAGGTTGATAGGTGTAAAAACTGAGTTTTTGATGCATTAAAAATAACAAGATTGTTTTTACCCAGTCAGAGATACGAGCCAAGTCAGACATTAGGTGTGCCATAGCCTCATCTCATGTTTGTTGAAGTAACTGCTGAGATGGACGTTGCGAGAACCGAATGGAGAGGTGAAGGGTGGAATCATAAGCGTACGAGTGGATAGGGTTAGATGAACAGTTTAGAAGGTCATTGATGAATAAAAGGAAGAGAGTTGGTGATAGGACAGAACCCTGAGGAACATCACTGTTCACAGATCTAGGAGAAGAACGATGGCCGTCTACGACAGCGGCTATAGAACGACCAGAAAGGAAGCTAGAGATGAAGGCACAGATAGAAGGATAGAAACCGTAAGAGGGTAGTTTGGAAATTAAAGATTTATGCCAGACTCGATCGAAAGCCTTTGAGATGTCAAGTGTAATGGCAAAGCTTTCTCCAAAGTCCCGAAAGGAGGATGACCAGGAGTCTGAAAGGTAGGTGAGAAGATCGCCAATGAAGCGCACCTGACGGAACCCATACTGACAATCAAAAAGAAGGTTGTGATAGGAAAGATGCTTTAAAATATTTCTGTTAAGAATTGACTCAAAAACTTTTGAGACACAGGATGTTAAAGCAATTGGACGATAGTTTGAGGGTTGGAAGTGGTACCCTGCTTTGGGACTGGCTGAATACGAGCAAACTTCCAGCAAGAAGGAAAGGTAGAAGTTGACAGACAAAGGCGAAAGAGTTTACCTTGGCAGGGTGTAAGCACTGAAGCACAGTTCTTGAGGACAACAGGAGGGACTCCATCAGGCCCATATGCCTTGTTAGTATTGAGGCCAGTGATGGCAGAAAATACATCTACTGAAGAAATTTTAGTGTCAGTCATGAGGAAGTCTGAGGGGGGAAGTGATGGAGGAACAGCACCGGAATCGTCTAAGGTGGAATTGGATGAGAAAGTCTGAGCGAAGAGATCTGCTTTATCAGTAGAAGAAATAGCTACAGAGCCATCGGAATAGAAAAGAGGAGGGAAGGATGATGAGCTAAAGTTGTTAGAAAGGTTTTAGGCAAGGTGCAAGAAGGAGCGGGAAGAATTCGAGTTGGAGAGTTGAGAACATTTAGTACGGATGAAATTATTTTTAACAGAGCGAAGAACAGTCTTAGCACGATTCCGGGCAGAAACATAAACAAGATGTGATTCAGGGGTGGGTCGGCTTCGGTACCTTTAATAGACCCTCTCCTTGTTGCGGACAGCATTAGAACAAGAGCGATTAAACAAGGCTTTCTTGCATTAGTCACAGGATATGAGAAGAGAATGTATGCTTCCATGCCCGAGAGAATAACCTCCGTAATGCACAAGGCACATTCAGATGGCTCCCGACCTTGGAAGTAATAATCATTCCAGGGAAAATCAAAGAAGTACTGCCTGAGGGCTTCCCAGTCTGCAGCCCCAAAGTGCCACAGACAACGTTTCTTTGGAGGGTTCACAGGTCGTACCGGAGCAATAGGACAGTTTAAGGTAATAAGGCTGTGATTGGAGGAGAACAACGGAGAGGAAAGATTAACAGTGTAAGCAAAAGGATTATTTTTAAGGAAGAGGTCAGGTATGTTAGAGCTCTCTCCAAGGCGGTCAGGGATATGGGTAGGGTGCTGTACTAGTTGCTCTGGGTCATTAAGGATAGAAAAGATATAGGCTTGTTCACCAGGTGGATCAGTGAAAGGAGAGGAGAGCCAAAGGTGGTGGTGAACATTGAAATCTCCGAGAATGGAGTAGTGAAAAGTGGTATTTTTTTTTTTTTTTTTTTTTTTTTTTATGTGACCAACTCTGGGCATAGGCTTTAGCCCGTTGCCAAGGCCCAGTAGTCCTCCTACATCCATACACCTCCACATGTCACCACTTCGGCGCTAACACCCACCATCCATATTGAATACATGCAAGGGCTGTCTCGTACAGGACTGGTGTATTGGTATTAGCGGAGGTAATTTTACATGTCGGCGGGTCGTCTGGTAGATCAGTAAAGTCTGCTTTAAAGAAATTCAAATCCTTAAACTGTTCCTTGCCCCAGCGGGGATTCGAACCTGGGTCCATTAGGACTGCAGGCCAACTCTCTACCGATTCGGCCACCGCTTCCCCCAGTGTGGATGCCGTTCATACCTGGATCATAAGTGCATGTGTGGTGGAAATACTTTGGAGATAGTGTGAGAGTGATGTGGTGAGTGTGGTGTGATGGTGGATGTAGAGTATGAGTGGTGTGAGGGGGGCGTGAAAGGTGGAAGCAGTGTGATGAGAGTGGTGCGATGTGATGGGAGTAATGTGATGTGGCGAGAGTGGTGTGATATGGTGGGGTAGTGTTACTTAGCAGTGGGGTTCTGTCAAAATGGAGTGAAGGTTACGGTGTGGTATGGGGGTGATGTGACTTGTGAGGCTGCAGGGCTTGTGATGGACTCGGTAGGAAAATTGTGAGCGATGGTATACCGTGGTATTGGTGTGTGAAAGATAATAACAGTAAAGTGTAGATACATAAGGAAATAATGGGTATGTAAGTGCTGAGTGGTGGTGTGGGGAGGAGAGGTCACGCGGAACTGATGATAATCCACACACTATAGTACCTTCATCTTAGCTTGGCCCCGATTTTCGTCCTTTTGCAACTTATGTCATGCTAATCAGTAGCAGAAAGAGTGATGCAGCTCTACATCCTTTCCATACCATTTTAAAATAACATCATATTCTAGCGCTATGTACTGTTACAGGTGAGCATTGAAGATGTAGAGATGGCAATGTAGACCAGGTTAGATTAAAAAGTGTATAAAACCGAAAATCTATTAGCCACTACATTAGGAAGGTTTTAATCTTTCTTTCTTACTACCTCTACACGATTTCTGTTCATCTTAGAAAAGCCCATTCGTATTGAAACACTAATAACATACACCAGTCCCGCATAAGACAGCCCTTGCATGTATTCAATATGGACTGTGGGTGTTAGCGTCGAAGTGGTGACATGGGGAGGTGTATAGTACGTAGGAGGACTGCTGGACCTCAGGGAAGGGGCTATTAAAGCCAATGCCCAGAGTAGGACGCATGAGAGAGAGAGAGAGAGAGAGAGAGAGAGAGAGAGAGAGAGAGAGGCTGTTTCTATCGTATTCATGGGCGCTCTTTCCTTAGCCGACTCAGACCATCTGAAGGTGGTAAAACTAATATACAAATGATGTCGCCGTTGTTGTAAAATGGTTACGGAAAGTACATATTATGGAATTTTCGATATTTCCATCTTAAGGCAACGTGCTTATTGAATTTTTCACTGAATAAATAAGTTTCAAATGTGTAACACTTCATGTCTTTGGATAACTAAGCCTATGGTGTAAACACACCATAGGCACTGATGATCCAGATATGAACGGCACCCACACTGGTTTGCAACTGGGCGGTTAGCCAATAACTCTAGATCTTTATTCCACTTATATTCGCTCGGAGAATGCTCAACATTTTTTTTTTTTTTTTTTTTTTTTTTAAACGTTCAGGCATGTATTCCGCTGTTTCCGAAACATTGTCTTGCCTCTGATCTGAAGGAGGACGAGTTTTCATCCGTGCAGGTCACGATATCCCTGACACAGATAATACTAAAATTTACCTTGGACCTAACCTTACGTGGACTAGCATTCACCCAAAGCAGACAGTTTCTGACGCATTCAACATGAAGGCACCCTTAGCTGAGTGACTGCCTGAAATTGTATCAAAACCTATTTCACCTCGGGAAAATGTTTCATATTAACCCTTGACTAACGATGCACTGTACTTTGTTCTGGCTACTGCCAGACAATTTTTACTCAGCTGAAAGAAACTCTTTGTCGTAAAATGGCTATACCTTTAGCATTTTCTCTGCTTGAAGAAGGATCATGAATCGTATGTGTAGGGTATGCTGGAAAATAAGCTGATTCATTGCCCTTTGTTGCCTCGACTGTTTTCACTGACTGAAGGACGTGCTGGCCCCTGCCATCGAGAACAGCAATCGCTGGCCACAAAAGTGACTACCTCCACTCACATGCTGACTTCATCCACATCAGATAGGCCACAATGTCTACCATGTGTGAAGATGATGATGATTCTGAAGGCAGTTGTGAAGTATAGAAGGCTGGTGATAGCAGTGATGTATGGAAGAATGGTGTGTAGACAAGGATACAGAGTTGAGAGATACGGGGCCGTAATGTTTTAGATTAGATCGCAACATATCTTTCTTAACGATTAATTGTGTTCATTACACCTCATTATCCACCTGCATATTCTTATGCAAACAATTAACACGATACATAATACATACAATTGGAAGTAACGAGTAAATTACAAAATTTATCACAAAGGAAGATGTGTTACAAAGCCTCCTATGGCACAATGACAACGTTGAATGACAAGTTAGTGAGAGGTGTGGTAGTGATGTTTTAAGAGAGGGAACGTCACTACAAACACACTAACTGGCTAAAAGGGATGAGCCGTGGGGATGACTAAATTCCTTTTACACTGGCCTGACCTAAAACTACCATTCCTCCATCTTGAACGCCGAGTTGTATCAATAGCTAAACACTAGAATATGATGCTAGTCATTAATAAGTACAATGAGATGGATGTAGAGCAGCAGCACTGTCTTTTTCTGCCAATGAAATACGTGAAATAACTTGCAGTAGGACGAAAATCTGGGCTAACTTAAGGTGAAAGAACATCAGTGTGGTAGTGATGGATTGGATAAGAGGGTAGGAGCCTAATATCGCTTCGACTTCGCAGATATTTCGTAACCTTGCTTCCTACGCAAATTAATTTTTCACACATTACATTAATTTACCATCTTGTATGTTACCGATGTGGTGTTGGAGAGGGACGTCTTCACGTGGTGCCACCGATATAACTGAGTGGCTCCACTACCCGGTTATACAGACGTCCTTCAGTTCCCTCCCTATCCCCCACAAGAAGGATGATATGACGGTACGATGGGGACAACTTCAGCTTGCAGTTTATTGGGTTCATATTTTGGATGAGTCTGGAGCTACTACAACAACAACAGCTGCTACTACTACTACTACTACACTACTAACACGAGAGAGAGAGAGAGAGAGAGAGAGAGAGAGAGAGAGAGAGAGAGAGAGAGAATTTCTTGGCACTTCTTCCTCACCTATTTGTTTTTCCTACTGCATCTTAATGTCCTCTGTGTTGTCACTTATACAAACAATATCGATATTAAAACGAAACAAATTGTACGCAAGATAATAGAAAGACGTCGTTAGCAAAACAAATCGCTAAGAAACAGGTGTTACGAAACCTCTACGTCACTTAGAATACGACCTTAAGAGTGACAAGTGTTATCAAAAAGAGTAAGGCAATAGATATGAAGGCAGTGGGCTAGGAATGGAAAATGCGGTTAAAGATGGGAACAAGAATGATGGATGATGATGATGACTGTGGCAGGTACAGAGGCAGTGTGTAAGAGAGGAATGGAAGATGTGGTGAAAGTAAGCACAAGTGATTGGTGTGTGGTGAAGGAGAATATCATGACTGTGAAAGATATACAAGCAATAAGCTATACAGGAAAGGAAGATGTGGTGAAAGATGGGAACAAGAATAATGGATAATGATGATGATGGCAGTGACAGATACTGAAACACTGTGAAAGATGGGAACAAGAATGATGGATGTGTGATGATGATGATGATGATGATGATAATGGCAGATACGAAGGCAGTGTGAAGGATGGGAACAAGAATGATGAATGTGATGACGATGACGATAATGATAGTGATACATAAAGAGGCAGTGTGCTATGCAGGAATGGAAGATGTGGTGAAGATGGACACAAGAATGATACACGTGTGGTGATGATAGTGACAGATATACAGGCAGTGCGCTAGGATTGGAAGATATGGTGAAGATGGGCACATGAGTGATGGATATGAGTGGTGCAGGAGAATATGGTGATGGATGTTGTGATAGGTGTGGCAGTGATGGGCGCTGTGGTGAGATGGCGATGGTGACGTGATGACAGATGGGGTGAAGATCGGCATATAAACAGAATCCTATGTGGTAGATGAGGCTTCGTATACCTTTTCCTTGGCGATTTATTCTCCATTTTACACGTTAACATTCGCGTGTACGTTATTTATATAATTTAATATTACCGTACGAGACGATACCGTAATAAGGAGAAATGCGCAGAATGAATCTATATGGAAAAGGTGTTACGAAATCTTCAAATCCACTGAAAATTCGGCCCTAAGAGTGATGGGTGTGGAAGAAAGGAATGGCGATGGGTGTAGTGGTGATGATGATGAGGTGCAGTTAGGTATGGGAGTGACGTATGTGGTGGTGACGAGGTGTGGTGATGGATGCAGGGACGGTGTGCCAGTGAAATGAGGTAACAGTGTGATAGGAGAACTGAAGAAGGACAAAGGGATGATGGACGTTTGGTGATGGCAGTGATGATAGGTATGGTGATGGATTCTTTGCTAATATGGCACTAATGGGTACGATAATAATGCGAGTGGCGGATAATGAACTGTGTGTGACAATAAGTACGGCGGTGGATGCAGTGCTAATATGACAGTGATGGGAAGGGTAATGATATGTGTGACGGATGAATCAACTGTACGTGAAGACAGGTATGGTGACGGATGCAGTGCTAAAGTGGCAGTGAGGGGTACGGATATGATGTGAGTGACAGATGAAACAACTGTACGGTGAGGGTTTCTGAATCTCGGGTGAGCGAATTAATAGTATGCTTGCCTACCCGCTCAATATATCTGACCGACGACATATTTGGTGATAGCTGAATGTGGTGATATGCGAGAGGATTGGTGGGAGTTGATAGAGTATTGGTGATAGAAGCATGCAGTGGTATGACAGAGGTATGGCGGGAGGTGATATTCTAAGGGACAGAGTACTACTGATAAGTGTAATGATAACAAATACACTCCAAAGGAATGTGGGAGGGGAATGAGGAAGTGATTTTACTAGGGTGAGAATATTAGTGATAAGTGGAATGATAACAGATTTGGCTGTAAAGAATGCGATGATAAAGGTAGTATGCTGATGATAAAAGGAATTAAATTGGTACAATGCAATGTGATGTAAGAAAAGGATATGGTGAGAAGTGACAGTGTAAGGGTCCATAAACGAGAAACAGTTCGTGATAATGGTGCCAGTTATGGAAATAGGGAACGTGGTGACAAAAAGAGGAATGGGGCATGGTGAGAGGCCTAGTGGTGACAAGGTAGATGTGGTAGTAGTGATGGTGTTGGGTGTGACGGTGTTAGGTGTGGTACTGGTGTGGAATGTGGTTGTGGCGGCAGTGGTCTAAGCTAATATAGAGTACACTTTTTTTACTTCTAGTGCTGGGTAGAGATGTTGTGTTGCTAATGTTTTTTTTACTGGAGACGCGGTGTAGCTGTTGTGATCGAGTCTGTTCCTCTGTATGTACGGTATCTATGTTAACAAGTAACTCATGAATACATGACAAAATGTGTCAAGGATCTTAATCCGATTTACAACAAACCTAATCCCTGTATTGTAAGTACCTATGGGAAAAAGTTACTCTATTTTGGTGCAGACTGACCACAGGTCAAGGTTAGCGGTCAAGGTCAAAGTTTGGTAGCAGCGTCGCAGCGCTCTCTGTGCATATACGGTAAGTTACATAAAGAGAGGAATGAATTCAAGCTAATGTATCTCTGCATTATCTACGTAAATAAGCTTATTGATAATGTACTAGTGGCAGTATATGTTCTTATTCCTGTAACTTACAACGGGAGGATCCCGTGGTTGCTATTTGAAGCACATAATCCCTCCCCCCCGAAAAAAAAAAAAAATAAATAAAATAAAAAAATAAAAAAATAAAAATGCCTCATGAGAGGTAACAATTCTATCTCACACGAAAACATGCCTTCTTTGTGTCAAGGGATTGCTGTGAAGAATCTGAGGATCTAATCTTATCGTTCATGTTTGTTTTGTACAACTCTAGCTGTTCTTCCAAATAATTTATTTAATGAGAATTATGTGCCACGTCCAATGGTAGAGTCATTAAAGGTGAGTTTCCACAGGAATTCACACAAAAGAACGGCACATTATGGAAACATCAATTTTAAGGTGCATGGATGCAATGCGTTTGAAAGACGGAAGGTCACGGGCTGCAGGAAGAAATACAGACGAAGGAAACTTTTAGCTGACCTGTTAACTCGTGTACTAGAGATGGACAGAGAAGGACTGACGGTGTTTGGATTGGTGATGTGGCTAAACCAGGTGTGATAGCTATAGTAAGGTGTGGCCGTGAAGATATGGTGATGTGACGAGTGTGGTGGTGTGGATGTGGTGGTGAGGATGTGGTGAGAGGAGTGTGGTGGTGAGGATGCGATGAGAGGGGTGTGGTGGTAGGAAGTGAAATAAGAGCAGTGTGACAGAAACTGTAGCGAGGACTATGGTGAAAAAGGCGTGGTGATGGTGTGATTGTGGCAGAGGTATTATGAAAAATATGTGGGTGTGGTAGAAGTATGATGACAGAGACAATAGTAGTGGTATGGCGGTGAAAGAGGTATGACAGGAAGTGAGGAGACACAGCGATGCTGTGAGTGTGGCAGAAGTGTGGTGAAAGAATGTGGTGGTGCTGGTGTGGGTAGGGCAGAAATGTGGTGAAAGACGTGCGGCAACAGGTGTGGTTGTGGTAGTGTGATGAGAAATGTGTGATGGTGTAGGTATGACAGATGTGTACTGAAAGACGTGTGGTGGTGGTGGCGGGGGTGTGGCAGGGACAAAGAGAGGGAGTGGGAGAGGGAGAGCTGATTGAGAGAGAGAGAACATGACTCAGCTCCATCAAATAGGAGTATACCACAAAATAATACC
The DNA here is from genome assembly GCF_032717465.1 of Coenobita brevimanus. Lineage (NCBI taxonomy): Eukaryota > Metazoa > Arthropoda > Malacostraca > Decapoda > Coenobitidae > Coenobita > Coenobita brevimanus. Next base: position 7,580,136 of record NC_137015.1, read on the forward strand.
AACTCGTTAACCCTGTCAAGACTCTGGAAAATCTGATCCTTTTCTTACTGTTACCGCCAGACTATTTCATTTAACTTAACAATGGCTTCCCGTTTTGGGTAAGTAGGTCTTGAATAAAAAGAAAGTCTCAAATAATCCTTGCAATTCGTGTGAGGCCCTAAACCCTTCACTACGATGGCATATAATATTTTTGCTACCTCCAGATCATTTTACTCAGTTAATGAGAGATACCTACTATTGCTGAGGTTAATGAAGACTCTACCATTATCCAGTAAGTCTCGTACATTTAGAATAATTATCAAAGGATAACAATAAAATTTACGTCATGGTTGTAAAGAAGTTAACAATTACTCTTAACTACCGCCATATCATATTTATCTGTTTGATAATGGCTTCACGTCTTCTTACAAGTCTGGATCAAGTAAATCATGTCGGAAAGAGACGAGGCACATTTCAGCCTTAAACAGACACGCCACAGCATCTGTTTGATCAAGAAGCTAATATTGGTGGAACTCGGTCAATTCTGCCACTTTCACTTCCTTGTGTAACTGTGGGATTGCACGAGTTCCCCTCAAAAGTTCACCCTGCTTGACATTTCCCTGATCTACATACCCAGGGGCAGGGGAGTAGGGACAGCTCTAGTAGTTTATTCTAGATAGCGCCACCAGACGATTTCATTCGGCTGTCATATGAACCTGAGATGTTAATACTGGGAAAACTCTCTCGGGGATTCTACCGACAATTTATCCAGAAGCCCGTGTGGCTGTGGTTCTTCAAAAAATGGCCATGAGAACGTTACCAAGATATAGTTGCCAGGGAAAAGCTGCCAGAAATACCGCCTTAACTATGGTACTGACAACTCCACTAAAGTTCAACCAGTCTGACATTTCCTTGATCTAGATAACCAAGGGAGGAGTAGTAAACGGAGCGTCCATCATTGTACGGATTATTCAACTACCTGTATGACGAGGTGATGATGTAGTAAAGGCTGGGCATATCACAACTGACCTTTCATTGCCAGAAGCCTCCACTAATAATATCGTGACACACACACACACACACACACACACACACACACACACACACACACACACACACACACACACAAGCGTCGCGTTAGAGTCAAGATAACACCCTTTATAATAATAATAAAAAAAAAAAGACAAGCATGATGATGATGATGATGATGATGATGATGATGCAGAATTTGGGTACATAATACTAGACTTTTCATTACGACAGCCCCCTTCCTTCCCCCTTCTAAATAATGGTATCCAGTGATAGCAAGAGCAGGACAAAGCGGTATCGGTTGTTGTGTCATCGTTACTCAACTGTCCAAGACGTGAGATGATAATGTATTAAGTCTGGGTACATCACAGTTGAACTACAGTATTACTGCCTTGTTTCAAAGTATGCTCTCTCTCTCTTAATGAAAAAGGTAGACAATGCCAAACACTGATTACTACCGAAGTTGTTGAACGCAAAGAACTCATGAAAGTGAAAATACAGAGCCAAAATTTCAAGATGCCCGGATACCATGTACTAAACCCTCCAATGCTCGAGGCAACTCATCGGATTTCAAGTATCGCCAGACGATTTTATGCAGCTATGAGTGTTAAGATTTTGAAGGTCAAAGCCAGATGCCACGACGGAATGGGGAAAAAAAAGTTCCACACTTAAACAAGACTGTACAAGGAATCACCACCATCATCACCAGGCAAATCATAACATTAAGCAATAATTTCAGATGTCTAGCTCACCCTTTTGTACTATTACTGTCGACACTGTCGGGGACAAAAGTTCGCTTATATGTTACTTTTCTGTTTCTCACTTACTGGCTGTTTTGCGTAAGACGATGGAGAGTAGGTATGTTTCTCTGTTCACAAATGATTCTTTCTTATATAATGCGTTACGAAGAAACGCTACAGACATACCTAATTGTGAAGTAGACGCAGTGGAACAGCAGGCGATTTTTTGTCCATGACTGTGCCCTGATTATAATTATAACAAGTAGGAACTGAAGACTCCACGATGATCTGGCAAGAAGAGGGATTTGGTTTCAAAACGCAACAACTTACGACAAAAAATTTACATGATTTGCGAAAACCATGATGCAAAACTGTCAGTGACGAATGGAGTGGTAATTGCGATGAAGGGTGTTTTCACAATGAGACCAGAATAAGACTGGGTATTTGAGCTTTAGTAAAACCTCTCAATTACAAACTTATTCTGCACATCCACCACAATATCCTCTTGCACGTTACTGATGCAAACTATATTGACATTAAACCTTCCTAAATAAAACAAGAGAATGTAAACGTGCAATATGTTACGTAAATTGCTAAAGAAGATGTACTACAAAGTCTCCACGGAATGCAGTCCATATTCATACAAATGGTTAGATGGCGTGGGTCGGGATTACAACAACCCGTTTCATTAAGTCATGTCGACAAGCCGTGTTCACTGTCAACCATACATGTAGGTGACTGTGAGAACGGACTGGACAAATTATGACTGAACAAGGCATTCTTTGTCCAATTATTATCCCATCATACATAATCCAACAATCTACAGTAAGTCACAAGTTCATTTCGGTGTTGGTGTGCACCCTATCTTGGTGAAAATTATAAATACCCGGTAATACAAAACTATAACCATTACATTTAGCAACCATAACAAATGTACTCTGGCATAAAATCACACACACATTATCATACTGCAACGTGTAATGTTTAATCTCTTCAGAACCACGGCTTTACTGTAATTCTAGCTACCTCCCGACGATTTCATTCAGTTCTGGAGAGACTGACTCTTGGTAAAGGAGGAGTCAGAATCACCATTAACTCCTCCTGTACAATAATGTAATTTTTATTCTGTTCTTCTAACCTCCGGATAATTTTATTCATTTTGGAAGACGCCCCCCTTGTTAAGGGGGAAAGGCTGTCATAACTAATAGCTACAAAAGACAAGATTATGATAGTGGTGTGCACTTGAACAGATGATACTATTAACCCCTTCAGTCAGATGACGTATTTTATAGTCTATCCTTGCTGCTACCGGGCGATTTTTTAATTTAAGAATACCATAATAGTGGAAGGGTAATTAACTGCATACCTAAACCCTCTAATTTGTAAAGTCTTTCCTACGCTAAATAGAATCGTCCTGTTGGTTTAAGGGTTAATGAGATCTACAATATATCCACACCCTCTAATTTGTAGTCTGTCGAAACTTGAATAAAATCGTCTTGGTGTAAATTTAATCAAGCTTATATCTAAACCTCCCAATTTACCGTCCTTCATAAGCCGAATAAAATCGTATAGAGTGCAAGAGTAAACTAAAATAGGTTCAAGTCAGCGTATTGGTGGTGGTGCGGAATTAAACAGGCAGCGCCCCCCTATCAGGCACACGGGGGTACAGAGGTGGGGTTAATGAATACAGTGCAAATGTTGACCCTCTGCGTGCTGCCTCATCCTGCATAGTAATTGACCTCACCACGACAGGACGGGAACGGTTGACTTGTAATATAGATAATTTAATGTGTGTGTGTGTGTGTGTGTGTGTGTGTGTGTGTGTGTGATGAGAGAGAGAGAGAGAGAGAGAGAGAGAGAGAGAGAGAGAGAGAGAGAGAGAGAGAGAGAGAGAGAGAGAGAGAGAGAGAGATAACCCTCTAACATCGTGCAGTTCCCAGTTGCAAGTTGAATCATCCTAAGTTAGCCAGACCAAAATACTGCACCTAAGTCATCCCCACAGACTTAATGATCAAATGTTTACGAGAATCTATATGGTAATAACTAAGCTAAATGACACTAAGATGCGTATTCTCGTCGGGTAAGGAGGCCCCCTAACACCTATTCGTAAGCGATTTGTTTTGTTTATAATACCTTACTGCCCTCTTCTGTGTTACATAAATCTTTCCATTATCGCCATACTCCGCAAAAATAACGAACACACTAAAATAAATCGCTAAGGAAGAGGTGTCAGGGAGCTTACTTATCCAACGAGAATACGGACTTTTCTACTGTTTCACATGTAATTTAATACCCAGTACCTTGCCCAACGACATACTTATATGTAACTTAAAACCCTAATTTAAATATGACAAAGAAAGCGTATGGGATTATTTTTTTTTTCTATAACCACATTAAGTCACTGCCGGCTCATATGAATCCCTGACTTATTCTTGCTACTTCCAGACGATTCTGTGAGCTTTGGGGAAACGGATGGTATTGAATGGTTAAATGAAGTTTATTTCTAACCTCGTTAGTTTGAAAAGCCTCTCCAGAGTTTAGTAAAATTGCCTGAGGATGGCAAATAAATAAATAAATAAATAAATAAATAAATAAATAAAAATAAATATAAGACACTGGGTTGATGAAGTTCAACAGCACCGTGGGTTACTGTTTACTTGTGCCGATATTCCTTCTAGGCGAGTAATATTAGGTTACTGGCAACGCAAAAACCTGTTCCTCGTGTCTCTGTGAATCACTGGTTTTGCTGCCACGTTTCTCAAAAGTAAGGGTGCGGGGGATAAATAATTGCACTACAGTCATTTTACTCTTAACTTGGCCTAAATTGCCGGCTCTCGATCTTGAATGCGAGATGTGAGAACAACTTAGCGCTTGAATATGATACTAGTCACAAAGAAGTGCTATGGGAAGGATGCTGAGCCATAGTATTTTTATTTTTCTTGCCAATGAATAACATGAAATAAACTGCAATGGAACATAAATCTGGACCAAACTTAGGTGAAAAGGGTATGCCAAGCCAGATACCGGATTGGCTATACAGTTGCAATAACCAGTGGCCAGACAGTTGCAATAACCAGGTTAGCATTATCAAGTCGGATACTAGGCTCTGGTAATCTTTATTCAAATATACTTGATAACTGTAATTATTGTAAAATTGCCACAGTTGCCGTCTGTTTAGTACAACACTTGGTAGTTACAACACCGTCTTACCTTACTGTTCTGACACTAATTATACACATTTACATTCCCAGTCAGCAACTTTTAACAATCTGGGTTCTGAACTAATGAAACCAGCTTTCAACTCATTTGATTATCGTTGCGAAAATAAGTTGACCGAGATCTTCGCAGGTTTTTAGATATGACTTGAGAGGTCGCACTGGAACTACTGGCATGAACAACTGTACATTAACCTAAATTAACACATGTTTACCATCTAGCAAAAAGGTATCCCATTTGGTAATTGCTGAAATGCTAAGATCTAAGTAGCTTGCAGGACAAAGTTTCGAGACGGGGCACAGGTAATACTGAACGCAACAGCAGCCTGATGTATCAGTTTAATAAATTTCTACATGTGTGTATTATCAGATGTTATATTTCTGAAGAATAAGTTATTACCTCAACTTTAGGTGGAAATCAGGGATGAGATAAACGCGATGACGCCGACGCCGACGCCGACGCCGACGCCGACAACGACGATGATGATGATGATGAAAAACTGTCACTAATGTGACTATAATTTCATTTCATATTCCTACGCATATGATATAGTGTAAAGAAGCTTGCGACTGTTTTGTGAGAGTTACTGACTTAAGTTAAATCATGAACTTGTGGACGATTCTGACACGGTACGGATGATGCTGAAAGAATGCGGGTGGTTGAAACACGATGTGAGAAGTCAACTAGGCAACTACTGTAAACAATAATGAAGTAAATATTGCTGGCTCCGAAAAAGATTAGATATTAACTCCTTCGCAATGATGGTATCTTTTGTAGTTCATTCTAACTACCTCCAGGCGAAACTAGTTAAACTTTATAGAAAACTCTCGCAGTGAAGGGATAAGAAATGATCCCCATTAAATTCCTCCACTACGAACTTCGAAGGCTCCCCAAAGCTAAGTGAAATTGTCACGTGGTAGAATGAAACATAAAAAGAAAGAAAAAAAAAACACGTTCTCGGGTTGAAATGGTTAATGTAATCTAAGAGAACAATGGCAGTAAGAGAAACCATAGTGCCCGGCAATTGGCGAACGATAGTCATCTTTAATTAAAAAAGGTTAATTAACAGACTATAACAGTGAAACTACTGGATGAATAATAATAAAGTACTGGTTCCATGATAACAAAACTTTAAAGTCTTAGGCATTCAATATAATGTGATTAATTTTGTGCTAAGCTTACTAAAAAAGTTAATGTTCTCTAGTATATACACACACACACACACACACACACACACACACACACAGGCTACTCAGAAGAATCCTAGGTCTACAGAACAATATACCAGATGTTGGAGTGTTAGTGACTAATTAGTGCCACAATTTTCCCCTCCGTCTTTAGGCTGTGTCTTGCCTCGTATAATATTCTAGCTAATGCCTGACGATTTTACTTGGCTGAGAGTGAGTCATAGGAGCCTGGAGTGCTGATACTGTCACCATTAACCCTCTCATGATAGGGACAACTCATGTATTCTGTTCCAGCTGCCAGACGGTTTTATTCAGCTGTGTGTGTCTCATGGGAGCCTGGATATTAACCCCTCTCATGGGAGCCTGGATATTAACCCCCGTGTGTGTGTGTGTGTGTGTGTGTGTGTGTGTGTGTGTGTGTGTGTGTGTGTGTGTGTGTGTGTGTGTGTGTGTGTGTGTGTGTGTTTAATTTTCCAATCTTGAAAGAATTTACACAGCTCTAGGGGAGACTTTCCGAACAGATGGAGTCAGATACAACCTTCTAGGACCACTAATTGGAATGAGCCATAATAATAATAATAATGATAATAATAATAATAATAATAATAATAATAATAATAATAATAATAAAGTCATCGTCTAAAATATGCTAAATAACTGAAGTTTACGGCAGCGGTCTGAATGATGCCCTTGTGTGTTTGGGTTCGACATTCCAAGAAGCGACTCAAGGTAATTCGGTCGTGTAATGCGGGGTGGGCTCCAGGCTGGTAATCTAGTCTTACATTTTTTAACCAGAACACAAAACAGTCTAACCCAAGGCTTGTACACCTGGGAGGAATAATAGGAGACTGAATGTTTGCCGTTCCATGCTTGGTGCAAGTATTACCACCTATAACCCAACAATATCATTCTAACCCTATTCCCATCATTATACATGAAGTATGTATCTTATAAAACAGAAATATATATATATATATATATATATATATATATATATATATATATATATATATATATATAAAGAACGAGAACTATCATCACAGTGCCCCACGAAAAGGGTCACCATTAAATTCACTAACCATTCACACCTTAGAATCCTCAGCTAAATTTTAATGATTCTGTATGATCACTGAAAACCTAAATCATTATCATCACCATTATAATTATCACCATCACCAGTACCCCATCAAAGGTCCCAGCCAGTATTTAAAAAAAAAAAAAAAAAAAAAAAAAAAAAAAAAAAAGGAAGTCTAACCACCCAGTTTAAAAAGTTATACCTGCCATGAGAAAATGATCAATATTATGATGCATGTACTGGCAGACAAAGTCAAAGAGCATTACAACACAATGCCATAGAACAATATAGAAAAGACTGAGGTTTGCTGCACCTAGATATCAAGAAAACACACACACACACACACACACACACACACACACACACACACACACACACACACACAAAATTCTGATGTGAAATATTCGCTACAAACGCGTGCGATAGCGTCCCGACTGTGACAAGAAATAAAAGCGACAGGCAATACAAGAGTAATATCCAGAAACCTCAGAGGAAACGAAATACATCCAACGCCAGTAAAGAAGCAAAATTCACCACAAGCCACTCCGACAAATGAAGAGATTAATTCTCACTCAGAAGAGGAATTCGCTCAAATAAGTAAAAACGCCAAGGACAGCGATATCAAAACATAATAAATGTAGTCGTACAGATGGGGATAAGAAATGTGCAACCCGTTCGCTACAAGATATCACCAAAGTTAAAGAAAACAGTCTAGGGGCAACAAGTCTAGACATCGTGGGCAAAAAAATCTAATGGTGATGATGATGATGATGAAGATAATAATAATAATAATAATCCATCTCTGGAAAGGGGATGAATACGAAGGGTCCTGATAGTGTGAGTGGAGTGACACAAGAAACTATCAAGGCTGAAACTGAGAGTCCTCATCTCGAGTCAATATTGTTCCACTGAAGTCGAGTGTCCAAGGAAGCACGAATGCTCAAAATATAGGTCAGGTAACGTCTCTCAATCGTCCGCTATCGTTGCAGTGTAGTTCTCTCTCTCTCCCTCTCTCTCCTACATCAATTACCGCCAAGCGATTTTACCGTGTTTGGGAGATCTCCCACCCACTTCACTACAGTGACGTCTTTTGTGTTATCGTTTCTCGCTGTCATATTTCGTGTTACTGCTTTTCTCCCTCTCATCTTCACGCGTGGGCGCGCACACACAAAAAATATGTAAATAAACACATCTATCTATCGATCTACCTATATAATTCCCCAATATCTTCCATAGTTTTATCCCTCTCTCCCCTGGTGTGGTTGCCTTGACCATCGCACAGGTATCAGGTTTCTCCCTCATTGTTTTACTTTCAATCTCAGTGTGCTCGACCCGACCCTCACACTTCGCCACTCCTAGCCCCTCACAGGTAATGCCTTCGTTGACCTATTAACTGACACACACCTTACTGTATTCACTACCATCCCATACTCTTTGCTGTATTCTTGCTATTTCCTGACACTTTTACTCAGTCTAGGAGAGGTTCTGAATTAGGCAGGATCACTGTGGCCTTGATTACGTCTTTCAGTACGAGAAGTTTTCCCTAAGTTAAATAAAATCGTCTAGAGGAAGCAAGCAATACGTAAAATAATCGTTTTACTGACAGAATGGCTTACTATTTAATACACTGGATTTTTTTTTTTTTTCTGACACAAGCTTATGGTCCTCTCACCACTGATGATTTTTCTACTGTATTCTTACCACTCACAAACGATTTTGTTCAGCTCGAGGAGACTTCGTACTATGAAAACCACATAAAACTCCTCTAGTTTGAACTCTCTCTCTCTCTCTCTCACTTTTAAGGAGGTATTGTAGAGATGGGCTTAATGATTATATACAACCTTTCCAGCTCGAAAATACTCCTTAGAAGAATAAAAATGTCTGGAGGTTGCAAGAAATAACTTTAAAAATACAGGCTTCATGGGGTGCGCGTCTTCTCTGACCTACTAATTAATAAACATGAATTTATGGAGACAAGGACCCAGATCTCTCTCTCTCTCTCTCTCTCTCTCACACACACCTAACTCTGCTGCCTCCCACCTTCCCTACCTCCCCCCACTTACCTACGGTACGTATTATACACTCTATGTTCATTTTCTATTCCCATCTCAACAAGGCTAAGTCGGGAGAAACCAGCATTTTCATCTTAACAAACAACATTACGTATGTGGGTATAATCACTCCAAACTTACGAGAAATTCCGTCATAACACAAAATTCTGAATTTCACGACGAACAAAAGGCATCGAAAAGTTTACAGTCTACATTCCCTGTCCATCATGTAAAGAAAATCGTTTCTCTTGAGTATATCTTTTTGTAGGAAGAATAAAACACACAGGAAGATTTTACACTCTCGTTCCAGCAAAGAAAAAAAAAATAATAATAAACAAATAAAAAAATAAATAAAATAAATCATGGTTACAAGAATAAAGTGTTCGTGAGTCTGTGAAATCGGACAGAGCGGAATATTCCCCACTTCTTCCATTTTTATTTTTAATTTCCTTGCCATCTTCTGACCATTTTAATTAACGTAGGACAGGCCTGGAATAGAGAGTTTACATATATCCTTCATCAACCCCTAAATTATCGTATTTTTCGTAAGGAATATTGTCTGACAAGCAAGAATAGAGAGACGTCATCATTCAGAATGGATTAACCCCTTCAATCCGATGACTTAATTCTAATCATATTCTTGCAACAATCAGAGATTTTCTTCAAGCTCGACAGGTCAGATGTAACCTTAATTACCCGCTTTAGTTCTAGTTCTCAAGTTGCATAAAAAATCGTTTGAAAAAAAAAATCCTTAAGTAGAATAAAATCGTCTGGCACACACACACACACACACACACACACACACACACACAAACAAAACGCCCCGGAGTGATGGAGTAAATACCTTCAGTGACCTACTACAGTAATTTACACACTGGAATTTTTAAGACAAATGTAACACTCCCCACTGACAATTATTGCATGGATGACATTGTGTTTTCTTACCTCCTCAAGAATTTATTCAAGTTCAGAGAGCTTTCTCGAACTTCAGAGGTTAGAGATTGCCTTCTCTTATTACCGAATGTCACCAAAAATATTACGAATCTTCGAGTCAAGCTTAACATACTCCATCGCCGAAATCCTCACTGATGACGTTCTTGTTCTATTTCTTCTTCATCATGATCATGAACATGATCATGATCATCATCATCATATTATTAATTGTTGTTGTTGTCATCTCCACACGATTTTCTCAGCTTTAGGGAAACGTTTCTGAAATGAAGGGATACAAAGAATTTTCACTGATTCCTTCACGCCAGAGGTATACCCTAAGCTGAATAAAACTGCCTGGTAGTGACACGAGAGGAGAGAGAGAGAGAGAGAGAGAGAGAGAGAGAGAGAGAGAGAGAGAGAGAGAGAGAGAGAGAGAATCATCAATGTACAAGGGTCTTCATATCTCACCGTGGAGTTTAATGATCAACGTGCCAACAACTGGGTCTTTTCTGTCACGCGTTTTACTTATATACTTAACGACCTACGAAACGATGGGTCTTGCCTAAACCAGATAAAACCGACTAGAGGTAGAAAGAATAAAATACGTACGAGTGTATAGAATGGGTAAGTTTCATAACTTCACCCCGGTCTCTCTTGAATAAAATCCCCTGTGGTTAGTCAATAAAGACGTATCAGGCTGCAAACTTAATACATTTCAAACCAATTTAAATCCTTGCATCCAAGGACTTGCTACCACCACACATTTTCTTGACTTCTAGTAGCGAACGAGTTAACGAAGGCTATACATTACACCCCCAGTTCGAAAAGTCCCTCAAAAGCAGAATAAACTCATTTGGTGGTTACAAGAATACAAAATACCTCTTCAAAGTGAAAACTCTGAAGAGTTAAATAAGTCTTAATTCAAAAGATGAACACAAACAACTACACAGCCAAACTCATCATTCTCATCACTGTTGTTAGTTAGGTAGAATACATAAGCAAAGCAAAAGTATCAAACAGCCTGTTTAGTACAGCGGACCATACTGTCACTCACGCATCATCCGATTCTGGGAAAAAAAAAAAAAAAAAAACTATGTTCCGCTTCACACATGCGCGCCCACAGACACAGAAACACACACACAGACACAGACAGACAGACAGACAGACACACACACACACACATGAAGGAATTGCACTTACATTTGAAAAAGTTGTTTATTGGAAAGATACCGTACATATCCTCGTATAATCTTTACGTACTTTTTTTCTTTTAGATGTGCTTCATACAGTCATTCTGTCAAAAATAAATGAAAACCATGGCGAAACACTTGTCATGTGCATCTTCATACACTGTATATCTCATCCAACTACTACAATCTGTCAATTCTACTGCTTCAACCTCCATACACCGTTTTCTAACATGTTCATTTCCATCATCTCGCCATTCGGAGGGGGCCCTGGTCCGACCCAGGCGAGGTGCCGTGTACCAGTGCTCCAATTCTTGACTTCCAAACTCAATGTAACTGAAGTTTTACTTTAATGTGCATTGTGGTCACTATGAAACTTTGACGCAGTTCTCTTGCAATCCTTGTACTAAGTCCCCTGTTTAGTATGAAAGCCTTCATAGAAGCAATCACTTGCTTTTCCGCGAGCTATTCTACACTTTACATTCTTTACTTTTTTTTTTTTTTAATCAGTGCATCGAGGCACCTAAACTCTTCCAAAAATTCAGGTCTCTCAGTTCGCCGTCTTTACCAACAATTAACCACCACTTCACCTTTATCTCTGAAATCACGACACTCACAGACACTAACAAAAACATAAAGATCCTGTTCACGATTAGCAAGGAACACATCATCATCTATACATACTGAATACGAAATATTCCTCCTTTCACTATTCATTACAAATTTCACTACGCTTTCAACGTTTTTCTTTTTATCTCTTTCATAACTTCTTTCTTATATTTACAGCACACTGAATAACCAAGGAAACATCACGCATCCTTGTCACACTTGAACATTCATACTGAGCCACTCACTAAGAAATTCAAACAATCTTAAACAGGCTTTAATACTATCATAAAACCGTTACAGCATTAAACAATTTTCAGTCCACAAGATACATATGAACCCTGTGCCATGATTCCTCCCTCTTCACCCCATCATACGCACTTTTCAGATCCACAAGTTCCATGAACATGTTCATTCCTTTTCAAATGCCTTCTCCACTACTAGCGTAAACAAACATGTGGTATATACATTTCTTTCCACTCCTGAGAGCCACGTCGCCAAACAAAGAATAAAAATGCAAATTTTTGGCGTGTCTACAGCGGTGAATGGAAGACATGCTTTTTCTCGGCTCAGGGGAAAAAAATGTCACGTTGGCCTAAATACAGTACCCGGGCGTGTCCGCTGCAGCCAACATTCAGATATACCGTACATTCACAACCCAATCAAGTCTGGCGTCACCGGCTCAAAACCCAAAGTGGCTGTCTTGGCTACTTTCTCATACCACAAGGTCTTCTGTTAATAAGTGAACGGACGAACGCTCGTTAATTCCGTTGCTATCAGGAAGTCCACTCTACTCCCTGATGCTAACATCGGACGATTTTTTTTTTTTTCTGCTTCGGACAGACTTTTCGAGCTAGAGGTGCTGCATACTGTCTCCAATGTCTTCTAAACTATTTAAGATTCTGAGTAAAATCATCTGGTAGTAGTAACGGCAAAATGCAAATGGTATCCTTGGGTTGAAAGGGCTAATGAAGGTGAGGGAGGCAAATTTAAAAATAATTAGCTGCAAAAGAGATAATAACAATAGAACAAACAATATCTCTGTTCAGCAGCATACCGGAGGTGTGTCAGTGAGATATGGTTTGTGTGGTGTGTGTAATGTTTGCAGTATAGCCTATATTAATGTAAAGAGTAGCAGTGCGTAGTGTCTGTGACAATCATGGTAATTTGTGGAGAGAGAGAGAGAGAGAGAGAGAGAGAGAGAGAGAGAGAGAGAGAGAGAGAGAGAGAGAGAGAGTGTGTGTGTGTGTGTGTGTGTGTGTGTGTGTGTGTGTGTGTGTGTGTGTGTGTGTGTGTGTGTGTGTGTGTGTCTAAGAGGTTCGCAAGTATTATGTCTGGTAAGTGTGATACTGTATGGAGCGGTGTGTGTAAGGTGTGGCATGTATGAAGTGTGGGAGTGTGAAGGATGATGTCTTCTACTGCACACAAACTTTTATAACATCCTACAAAAGCAAAACACAATGAACAGTAGTACAGTTACCCCAGCTGTGGCTTGCTTCAAGAAATGACGTAGTTCTGATGTTTATCGGTTTTCCTTCCTCTCCTTGGTCCATATTCACGTGGGTTTTGGTGGACTTCAAGAATCTCCTCCTTAGCATATTTTGCACAGTACACCAAAATTGTAAAGACTGGTGGTCAAGTGGAGAAACACTCAAGTCGAGGGTGAATGCGGTGCCATATACGCAATGGCTGCAACCTTCCAGTGGTGACAGGAGGTCCTTCTATTGTGTAAATATTATGAAGACAGGAAACAACGTCGGTCTCCTAACCGATGATTACATTCGAGCAAGGTAGCCTACTCCTGGGCCGCCCCTTATGTCCCGAGAGAGAGAGAGAGAGAGAGAGAGAGAGAGAGAGAGAGAGAGAGAGAGAGAGAGAGAGAGAGAGAGAGAGAGAGAGAGAGAGA